>NC_030825.1:60637730-60719839 GCF_001704415.2 Capra hircus | reverse complement strand
GAAATTCATGCTGGAGAGAAACCTTACAAATGTAATGAGTGTGGCAAAGCATTCAGTCAGAGTTCAGGCCTTAAAGCTCATCAGAGAATTCATACTTTAGAGAAACCATATAAATGTGATGAGTGTGGCAAAACTTTTAGTGCACATCCAGACTTAACTAAACATCAAGCAGTTCACACAGGAGAGAATCCATATACATGTAATTCATGTGGCAAAGCCTTCAGGTACAGGGCTTCCTTTGCAGTTCATCACAGAACTCATACTGGAGAGAAACCATACAAATGTGATGAGTGTGGCAAAGCTTATAGTGCACGGTCAACCTTTATTCACCATCAAGCAATACATACGGGAGAGAAACCATATAAACGTAACTTGTGTGGCACAGCCTTCAGATACAGGACCGACTTTTCAGTTCATCAATTAATTCATAATGGAGAGTAACCTTACAAATGTCCTGAGTGTGGCATAGTCTTTAGGAAGAGTCTAGTCCTTACAGTCAATCAGAGAGTTCATACAAAAGAGAAACCATGTAAATATGATATGTGTGCCTTACTCAAATTGCACACCTTGGAATTAATTGGAGAATTCATACTGGAGAAAAATCTCACAAATGTAATGAGTGGCAAAGCCTTTAGTGCATGTTCAGCCTTAACTGACCATTAGGCAGTTCATACAGGAGAGAAACTAGACATGTAATTTATGTGCAAAGCCTTCAGTCACAGGAATCACTTTTCAGGTCTTCTGAGAATCCATACTACAGTGAAAACTTAACAAATGTAATGCATGCAGTAAAGCATATCATCTGTTTGACCCTCAGAAAAGTCACACTGGAGGAAAACCACACAAATATATGTGGCAAAGCTTTGATTCTATGTTCAGACTTAAGTAACCATTAGGTAATTGATTCTGAATTGAGGTCTTACCCACATCATGAATGTGGCAGGTGTTTGTTTTGGAAGGCATTCATTTCTTACAAAGCAAGAGAAAATTCATGCTGGAGAGAAGCCATACATTTAGAGTGCAGTCAATCTTAAGTGACCATAAGGTAATTCTTATGGAGGGAATCATATAAATGTAATGTGTGGCCGGGTCTTCAGTAACAGGTCTCATCATTCACATCATCAGAGAACTCATAATGCAGAGACACCTTACAAACGGAAGATGGGGAACATACTGGAACAGTACTTTACAGATGCATTGGGGGTGGAAAAAGTTTCACCTTGAGTTGGATGCATTTGACAACAAGAGTCCATATTGAAGAGGAGTCATGGAAATGTGTGGGCAAGGGCTTTCTCCAGGCTCCGAGTGCACTAGACCTCAAATTACACATCTTTCAGAGAAAGTACACAGATATAATGTGCATGCTAAAACTTCAACCTGAAGTTCAAATCTGTGAAACATGAAAGAATTTATATTGGAGAGCAAGCTTGTAGTTTTTTTCACCAGATATGCACACTTTGGGAATAATGAGGTAATTTATGCAGATCAGAAACTGAACAGATATACTGAATGTGAAAACAGTTCTAAGAAAACCAGTATGTCTTCAAGATTCACCAAGAAATTCATATTGGGGAGAATACTTATAGATGTAATGAATTTGCTAAGTTTTTAGACCAGTTCTTAGTTCTCCAACATTAACCTCCAATACTATTGCAGAATAATTATATTAAATATGTTGAAACTTATGGCATGTGGTGTATATTAAATATGTTGAAACTGAAGGACATGTAGGAAGATAGCCCAGTATCTTCATGTGTAAAGTATTTAATTAGTGGAGTTCTCTTGAGAAGGCCATATTACTATTGAGAGGGTAACAGGCAGGAAGGCCAGGGGTCTCCAAACGGAGGAAATAGGCTGCAAGTGTCAGACACGTTTATCTCTTTTAAGCAGCAGGAGGAAACAACAATATTTTTTTCCTTTTCTATACAAATTAAAAGCTTTCTCTTAAAATACTGTGTTGCTATAATGACACCTGGTTTCACCTGAAGTTAACTATTCTCAAACCTTGAGTTAACCAATGCATTTTTCTTATGGAAATGTTTGTCTTAAGCTATGTTAATGTACTGTGCATTTACCCTAGACTTTGTCTTCAAGTCAGTTCTGCCTAATGGCTCAGAACTTACTTGACAAACCAGTAAGTTTTACTCAGATATTGTTTCCCTAATCTATGTAAACAAAACTATCTGTATGGTAATCTGCCCTTCTACAAGATTCAAGTCGATCCTTTTATGGCCCGGGATGAATCATCTGGTGCCAAGATTATCCCAAAATACATCTTATGGGTGAGGGGCCTGGTGCCATTCTGAGTTTTGAGACATTCCTTTCTTTCATTAACAGACTGCTAGTGACTATATAACATCCAGCTGAAGAGTAGCAGGGGGGCACTCTATCTGCCACCTTCTGATGCCTATGTCAGAAGCTTTCTCTAGCTCCTTGATACTTTAATAAAACTTTATTACACGAAAGCTCTGAGCGATCAAGCCTTGTTTCTGGTCCCGGATTGAATTCTTCTCCGGAGGCCAAGAATCCTGGCATCTTTTCGTGGTTCAGCAACAACCTTTCACTATGGCTTTTCTGCAGTAGTTTGAAAACCTTCTGTAGCTTTCTTACAGGGCCTTTCATGATGGTCTCTACAGAGGAATTAGTAAGATGTAGAGGCTAACCTGATTAAGTGTGGTTCATTCATATCCATCTTTCCTGAGAAAACATGGACACTGAATTATTCAATTCACTGGTGTGTGAATTGGCATCAGGTAAGGGCAGAGAATAATGTAAAACTGTGCCATAACTTACCATGCTTGTTATGTTCAGGGCGCCCTTCCATACACAGACCACAGCATGTTGTAGGACTGGGTGCTATACTGTCTGACCATCGAGAAAGCAGTTATCTGAAGTGGAGTTTTAATCAAAAGAAATCAAATAGTATATATATGTGTATGATTGACATTTAACTGCTGCCATTACCATTTGCTACTGTTTTATTCAGAATGTATCATGGATGTCCTCTTTTGATTCATAAAATGTAATCACTTTCTCCACAACCCTGGATGACTCATGTTCTTCCCACCAACAGAGTTTTATCGGACCTCAGTATTTTGTAACAGATGGTAACAATGCATTGTTAGGCTCTTGGGGCTGAAACAATCTGAGAATTGCTTTCCACAATAGAACCAAAGATCACGCAATTTGGGAATTAAATATTCATAATTTGCACTTGAGTTACTCTGCTTCAGAACATTCAGACAGCTGTAATTAAAATACCATACCAGTGCATTTTCAGACTCAAAATATATTTAAATACAAAAAAATTGTGGAGTTCCCCAGCAGTCCAGTGGTTCAAACTCCACACTTTACTGCAGAAGGCACAGGTTTGATTCATGGTCAGGGAAGTAAGATTCTGTAAAATGCCAGGCAGCCCTCCGCCCCCCCCCCCAAAAAGTACAAAAATTTGAACTTAGAAATTTTAAAGATCTAATTGAAGTTGAATGATTCACGAATCAGGCAGCACCCTATCTAGTTCGTTCAGAGGTGCTCAAAGGAACTGTACAACATGGAAGGCTTCCGTAGGTAGAAACTAGATAGGACAAGAAAATTATTCGCAAACACATGGCTTCAGGTCTGGTCTCCTATCCAGGGGTGTAGGCAGGAGGAGGGTGTAGCCAGAGTCTTGCCCTGCAGATTACTGCACTAGTGTCCTGGAAATTCCAGTCAGTGACTCCTGGTCATGTTTTTAATCAGGCAGACACTGCAGTGCAGTGTTGGTTTGCCCTCCTGGAGGCAGTGGCTCCACCTTGGACCTGTCTCTTCTTTTTAACACAGCCAGAACCTTGCCATGCATCAGTGAATGTGCCCTGTATGAATAGGTGTCTTCATGTTCTTTCTGTATTGCTTGACATGAAGAGAAAATAAGCATATAGTTGTTTAGTCATGAAGTCGATGTCTAACCCTGTGACCCATAGACTGTAGAGCGCCAGTCTCCTCTGTGGAATTTCCCAGGCAAGAATACTAGAGTGGGTTGCCATTTCCTCCTCTTGACCCAGGGATCAAACCTTTGTCTCCTTCATTGACAGGCAGACTCTTTACTGCTGAGCCAGCTGGGAAGCCCCAAATAACAAGGTGAGTCTTTAAATTTTAATGATAGATATTCCAATTCTAGCATCAAGGCAGGAAAATGAAAAATACTCATTTTTGAAATGTCATTTGTACCACTCTACCTGAAAGTGAGAGATAAACAGCTTGTAGTTGGGAAATTATTTTAAATTTTTATTATGTAAACTTTTTAGGTTTGTTTTGAAAGGCATGAAACGGTTTTTTTCTTACAATCTTCAATTTTTTTTCTTTTTTATTTCCACATATAAATTTTCAGTAAAGTTCACTCTAATGTAATGACTTCCTTCACTCTTATGATAACTTCACAAACATAGCCATGTGTATTCTTAATTTCTCAGCCACTGTGCAGCAAGGCCAGGCCATGAGACCAGTTTTGCCAAATACAGTGTGAGTGCAAGTGATGCATTACTCATCTGAATGATGTTATAAATAAATCACCCAGGAAACTCCCTGATGAACCAATGGTTTGATTTTCTGTGCTTTCGCTGCCTGGAGGGCCTGAATTCAGGCTCTGGTCAGGGAACTAACATTCTTCAAGCTGCATGGCATGTCAAAAAAAAAAAAAAATCACTAAGACCCTTTGTCACTCCCCAACTGGATTAATTGACCCAAATGTGACCTAACTATTGCTCCAAGCAATTACTGATGCAATATCAGTAGTTTTCTGCCAGCCTGTAAATTGTTTTTTTTTAACTTATGGTCTGTTTAATGTGAGGATAATTCATTTGTTTACTTTTGGCTGTGCTGGGTCTTATTTGTTGGGCTCAGGGCTGCTCTCTAGTGGTGCTCAGGCCTCTCATTGTGGTGACTTTTCTTGTTGCAGAGCACGGATCTAGGTCATGTGGGCTCAGTAGTTGTGATGCTTGGACTTAGCTGCCCTGTGATATATGATGTCTTCCTGGACCAGGGAGTTAACCCATGTCCCCTGGCAGGTGGATTCCTAGTCACTGGAACCACAGTGAAGTCTCTCATCTGATGTTTGTATAAGAACCTGTGAGATCTATTGAGGGGAAGCTGAAACCACAAATTCTCCCAGACTGAATATTTTGTTCGTTTGTTTCATTGGTGGTTTTAAATTATGGGGGTTCTTAAGGTTAACCATTATATGTCTTTGCATTCACCGTTTAATTTGATGTTTTCAGAGATACAAATAAAGCTATTTATAAGAAAGCTTTTTCTGTGTGTGTGTGTGTGTGTGTGTGTGCGTGTGTGTGCACACGCGTGCGCTAGGTCACTTCAGTCCTGTCTGACTCTTTGCCACCCTAAGGACTGTAGCCTCCCAGGCTCCTCTGCCCTTTTGTTTCCTGCACTGGCAGGCAGACTCTTTACTACTAGTGCCTCCTGGGAAGCCAAAAGCTGTTGCTAATGAACTCTAAAAATGTCGCAGTTTAAAAGTTTCTCTTATTTAAAGGATCCACCATCTGGCTATTGAGTAGTAATAGCCCAACAGCCCCTCAAGGCGATAAGACACAAGACACATCACCACAAGAGGGTGCAAAGAATGCAGCCTTCAAAATAGTCTTAAGAAAGTGAAAGCCCTTGTACACCCAGACAAAAGGAAGGTTAAAATAATGGCAGGGACCATTAATGGCTGGGACCCCTTATGACAAATTCCCCGAGAGCTGGTCCAGTCTATTCGACTGGTGCCAAATATAACCCTGTGTGTACCTTCCAGAGCAAGTTCTCAAAACAGAACAAAATGCCTAAAAAGATTGGGTAGAACATTGATATCACGAAGGTACAAGGAGAGAAATGCAGGTTCCTCTTAGAAGGGCTTAATCCTTTAGGGTCAGAATTCTGAAAAGATGTTTTACAAAACTGGCTTTCTCTACCCAGTTTTGGAATGTCAAAAAGAGCTCCCATGTTGGCCAGACATAATTTAAAGCAGCTCCCATTTTAAAAGCAGAGTTTCCCTAGTACCCAGTTAAGTACCCCCAAGTATAAATTCCATACCTACAAAAAGCTGGCTCAGGTTTGCTTAGAGGTGGGAGTCCTGATGCTGCTTATCTTGGTCAGTCCAGATCACCTCAGTGTTGGTTTTTCTGCTGTGCTGGATCTTGCCTTGCATGGGCTTTCTCTAGTTTCAGCAAATGGGGGTTACTCTGTAGTTGCTGTGTGCAGGCTTCTTGTAGCTATGGCAGTAAGCTTACTGTAGCCCACTAGGCACTAGGAGAAAAAAATGAAAGTCACTCAGTCCTGTCCAACTCTTTGTGACCCCATGGACTGTAGCCCTCAGAGGAGCCTGGTGGGGTCACAAAGAGTTGGACACGACTGAGTGACACTCACTTTTTCTCCTAGTTCTCAGATCTCCAAGTTATTGGTTGATCACCCTGAATTTTACTTGGCAGTGTATTAACGGACTTAGTTCAAACGCACTGAGTGGGGCTCTCAAACTTATCTGGACTTGCTGAGGAGGTGGATGGCCCCATGAGGTGCTTACTGATGTACCAAGGTCAGTATCTCCAAAGCACAGACTGGTGCCTGTTTTTCTGCACTGTTGGTAGGTCACTGTAGTCTCTAACGAGCTTGATCCTTGAAGAACTGGGATGTCAAGACACTTTTCTGCCAGGGTCCAGCCCCAGCAGGATCTAGGGGTACCCTCAAGAGAGATGGTGTCAGGGAGAGAGAGAGAGAATATTGCAGTTAAGAAAGCAGAGGAGAGGAAGAGGTTGATATTCCTTAGTTTACATAGAAAGCCAGTAAAGCCCCTGCATAGGACTTGCTCTGCTCACGAAGGCCTCAGGCGCCCTCTCGATGGGGTGAAGGCGCAGAGCACCTTCTCGAGAGGGTCTTAGAAGCCCGAGCAAGAAAATGAACTCAGAGAGCCTCTGCACTTCAGATCAACCTGAAAACGAAAAGAGAGAGAAGGAAAGAATGACACGAGGAGACCAAGCTTCGGTGAGCAAGGCCTGCAACTTTTTTTTCAAAAGGAGCTTTTATACCTTAAGTTGTACATAGAGAATAATGGAAGATGCAGAGTCATGCAGGGTCAGCAGTCCTGACCCTTATCGAGACCAGGCTTTCTTTCTGCATACCTTTCCATATACAAAGGTCTTAGGTGATTTACATCATCTTCTGGCCAGGAGGCCTGATAACATTTTATGACTCTTTCTTCTGATAAAGGTTAGTCAACCAAAAAACTTATTTTCTCTAAAAGTGTTTTTTCTCTAAACTCTGGTGCCACTGTCAGAAAGTACTAAATAAAGTTACATTCTTCATAGATCAAGGGTACGTTGGGTTATAACAAACAAAATCTATTAACTCAAGGTCTGATGTTATTAATGCCAAGGCTACTAATTTTTTCTATATATCAACTATATTAATCAATGCACTCCCAGATACACAATCAATAAAAGATATGAAAACTCGGCAGCAGGCATTGGCTCAACAATGAAACCCTCCACCAGTACAATTCTAATGATTTTTAACTCTTTTAAAGACTCTATATTTATAGAATGTTTTAAGCTTCCCATGCCTCTTGTGGTTGGGAGGCTGTGAACAATCACATGTGTAATTGTAAAAGTCCGGATAAACCTGTCAGGCAAGTTAGAGAGCCATCAGAGGGGTTGGAATTGAAACATTCCTATTATGCCCAGGAGACTTATTAACTAGAGCCCTAAGTTGATTTTCTCCAGAGAAAGGTGGTTGGGGATAGCCCCCTGTTAATGTCAGAAGAGTTTGGTGAATGGCATAAAATAGTAAGACAGACGAATTCTGGTTTTGGGGTAGATGCTTGAGCAGATCCAGGGGGTCCCTCGAGTCCTGATCCGCCTTGCCCATCAGGTTCCTTCCGCATGACCTTGTGATGGGTGGGATCTCCCGTGCTGGCTCCTGGCACTTTTCTCCTTACAGGTGTTAGTAGGAAGCAGCCAGTTGTAAGAGTTGTGTGTTTCACATTCTAGCTTGTCATCCCTACACAAATCCAGTTGTTTCCTTAAACTGCTTAAATTCTAATTGCAGAAATATCTGGGTTTCGAGGTCCAGCCACCACCCTACATTAACCCCCAGCCCCGCCACCACACCAGGTTTCAGTTCCCACACATCTGAATCCCTTCAGCCTCATCAGCAGGACTCCTGTTAAAAATAAACCTTACTTTAGAGCGTAATGATCCCACAGAATTTTAAGTTTTTACTTTAAAACTGTTCTGTGACAGTTACCTAAACTAGGGAGGAATCAATGGTGCAACATAAGACACGGAAGACCCTAAAGTATTTCTAAGCAGGTCAGAAAGCAACAGTTAGAACTGGAAATGGAACAACAGACTGGATCCAAATAGGAAAAGGAGTACGTCAAGGCTGTATCTTGTCACCCTGCTTATTTAACTTCTAAGCAGAGTACATCATGAGAAATGCTGGACTGGAAGAAGCACAAGCTGGAATCAAGATTGCCAGGAGAAATATCAATAACCTCAGATATGCAGATGACACCACCCTTATGGCAGAAAGTGAAGAGGAGCTAAAAAGCCTCTTGATGAAAGTGAAAGCTGAGAGTGAAAAAGTTGGCTTAAAGCTCAACATTCAGAAAACTAAGATCATGGCATCCGGTCCCATCACTTCATGGGAAATAGATGGGGAAACAGTGGAAACAGTGTCAGACTTTACTTTGGGGGGCTCCAAAATCACTGCAGATGGTGATTGCAGCCATGAAATTAAAAGATGCTTACTCCTTGGAAGAAAAGTTATGAGCAACCTACATAGTATATTCAAAAGCAGAGACATTACTTTGCCGACTAAGGTCCGTCTAGTCAAGGCTATGGTTTTTCCTGTGGTCATGTATGGATGTGACAGTTGGACTATGAAGAAGGCTGAGCGCTGAAGAATTGATGCTTTTGAACTGTGGTGTTGGAGAAGACTCTTGAGGGTCCCTTGGACTGCAAGGAGATCCAACCAGTCCATTCTGAAGGAGATCAACCCTGGGATTTCTTTGGAAGGAATGATGCTAAAGCTGAAACTCCAGTACTTTGGCCACCTCATGCGAAGAGTTGACTCATTGGAAAAGACTCTGATGCTGGGAGGGATTGAGGGCAGGAGGAGAAGGGGACGACAGAGGATGAGATGGCTGGATGGCATCACGGACTCAATGGACGTGAGTCTGAGTGAACTCTGGGAGATGTTGATAAACAGGGAGGCCTGGCGTGCTGCGATTCATGGGGTCGCAAAGAGTCGGACATGACTGAGCGACTGAACCTGAACTGAACTGAACCTAGATAGCATATTCAAAAGCAGAGACATTACTTTGCCAACAAAGGTCCGTCTAGTCAAGGCTATGATTTTTCCAGTAGTCATGTATGGATGTGAGAGTTGGACTGTGAAGAAAGCTGAGTGCTGAAGAATTGATGCGTTTGAACTGTGGTTTTGGAGAAGACTCTTGAGAGTCCCTTAGAATGCAAGGAGATCCAACCAGTCCATTCTAAAGGAGACCAGTCCTGGGTGTTCTTTGGAAGGAATGATGCTAAAGCTGAAACTCCAGTACTTTGGCCACCTCATGGGAAGAGTTGACTCATTGGAAAAGACTCTGATGCTGGGAGGGATTGGGGGCAGGAGGTCAGGGGGACGACAGAGGATGAGATGGCTGAATGGCATCACCGACTCGATGGACGCGAGTCTGAGTGAACTCCAGGAGCTGGTGATGGACAGGGAGGTGTGGCGTGCTGGAATTCATGGGGTCGCAGAGTCGGACACGACTGAGCGACTGAACTGAACTCAACTGAAACCCAGAGAAGCTATCTTTTGGAACCAAAGGAATAACGTGCACCCGCTCGGCCCCGCCCCTCTCAGCAGGAACCTTCTCAGTGGCCTCTGCTCAGGCCCAGCCCCCAGCTTCTCTTCCATCTTTATCCATGTCCGCGAGTTTCCAGCAAGTCCCAAAACCGTGACTGAGGATCCGAGGTCACTCTCGGGAACATAAGGTACCTTTTCTTTCCCTAAACTGCACCTTGGTGTCCCCTCTCCTCCATTTAGGAGGTCTTCAGACCGTCAAATTACCCTCACCTGCTCCTCCACATAGAGTAGTTTCACTTTTGGCCCTCAGAGGCCAGATTCATGTATGGATGTGAGTATGGATGTGAGAGTTGTGCTACAAAGAAAGCTGAGCACCGAAGAACTGATGCTTTTAAACTGTGGTGTTGAAAAATAAAAATTAAAAAATTAAAAAAATAAAAAATAAATAAACTGTGGTGTTGGAGAAGACTCTTGAGAGTCCCTTGGACTGCAAGGAGATCCAACCAGTCCATCCTAAAGGAAATCAGTCCTGAATATTCATTGGAAGGACTGATGCTGAAGCTGAAACTCCCAATACTTCGGCCACCTGATGCAAAGAACTGACTCATTGGAAAAGACCGTGATGCTGGGAAACATTGAAGGCAAGAGGAGAAGGGGATGACAGTTGATGAGATGGTTGGATGGCATCACTGACTCAATGGACACGAGTTTGAGTAAACTCTGGAAGTTGGTGATGGACAGGGAGGCCTGGATTGCTGCAGTCCATGGGGTCGCAAAGAGTGCCTGTAATCAGGCACACGTCTTGGTGGAAGTGTACTGTTCTTCTTGATGAACAGATACCTTTCTTAATGGTTTTTGTGCTTTTCTAAATATGTGAAGATACAAGAATCCAGGCTTAAAATTTTTCTCCTCTGGAAGTAGTTGATCTGAAGGCTTGTTCTGTCTGGGACCACCCCAAGCAGAGGGTGCCTCATACTGATACTCCTAGGAATTCCTGTCATGGCAGTGGTAGGTCAGTGACTGACGGGTGTCTAATGACTTGATTCTTGTAGAACTTGGTGGAGGGCAGCATTGCCGGTTTTCCCAGCACCTCCCTCTTGACCTTCATTTCAGCCAGTGTTTGGGAGGCATTTTGTCACCAGTTTCTCCCACAGTGCTCAGTTCAGTTCAGTTCAGTTCAGTTGATCAGTTGTGTCTGACTCTTTGTGACCCCATGAACCACAGCATGCCAGGCCTCCCTGTCCATCACCAACTCCTGGAGTTCACCCAAACCCACGTCCATCGAGTGGGTGATGCCATCCAACCATCTCATCCTCTGTCATCCCCTTCTTCTGCCCTCAGTCTTTCCCAGTATCTCGGTCTTTTCAAATGAGTCAGCTCTTCACATCAGGTGGCCAAAGTATTGGAGTTTCAGCTTCAACATCAGTCCTTCCAATGAACACACAGGACTGATTTCCTTTAGGATGGACTGGCTGGATCTCCTTGCTGTCCAAGGGACTCTCGAGAGTCTTCTTCAGCACCACAGTCCAAAAACATGAGTTCTTCTATGTTCAGCCTTCTTTATGGACCAGCATTCAAAACGCAAAACTTTTATTCTAATTTTTATGTCATAGGCTCTTCAGATAAAACATTCAGTTGCTTAAGCACTGCATAAGAACATGATAAAATTTTTATTTTCTAGTGTTCCCCTTACATAATTGTTGAAATGGAGATGATCTGTAATGTATACATAATATTTAAGTTGTGAATAATGTTAATAATGCCATTTATCATGTTTTAAAAATAGTCCACAAAAATGTCTTCTTACCTATTTACACGTCTCATACAGAGGGTTACCATCTGCAGCTGTTTTTGGTTAGATGCTACATCCAAAGACTCAATGGCAGTATGTTTCGTGACAGGTTAAAGCAAAATCAAACAAAACACCTGTGAATTTAATTTGAAACTGTATATGATATTACATATTTGCTAGGAATTTGATATTTGGAGAGAAGAAAATACAGTCGACCCTTCGTATCTGCATATCCATGGATTCAATCAAAGCATGGAAAATATTTGGGGAAAAAATTCCATGATATTCCAAAAACGACAACTTGAATTTGCCACTCATCTCATCTATTTCCATCGCACTTACATTATATCTGAGCTTCCCTGGTGGCTCAGGCAGTAAAGAATGTGCCTGCATTGCAGGAGACATGGTTTGATCCCTAGGTCAGGAAGCTCCCCCAGAGAAGGAAATAGGCAGGCACTCCAGTATTCTTGCCTGGAGAATTCCCAGGACAGAGGAGCCTGGCGGACAGAGGAGTCCCATTCCATGGGGTTGCAAAGAGTCGGACATGACTGAGCAACTAACATTACGTTATTTTGAGTATAGGGAGCTTTGTTGTCAGCCTTTGCTTTTTAACTTCCCTTCCGGGAAGCAGATGTCTTTTAATTTCCTGCAGTCACCTTCCTCAGAGATTACACTGAATTGTTCAGCCCCGCCCGCCTCACCTTCCTAAGGTGCAGGGCAGGCCCGGCTTCCCTCCAAGTCCCACACCCTGACAGCTTGTCTCCGTTTAGGCCGCTTCCTCAGGCCACCCCCGCCGTTTCACTGACGGCCTGCGCAGCTTCCCACATCCGGAAGTGGAGAGCCGGCCGTGCAGCTGTCTCAGCAGCGCGGCGTGAGTTTCTAAGTCACACGTGCCGTTCTCACTTGGCTTCCCTCGGTACCCTGGGTCTGAGGGACTCTGCTGACTAAATCCCCGCGCCTGCCCCACCAACCCCAGCAAATTCAGACGTCTCCATGAGCGGTGAAGGGGCGCCTCGCTTTTGGTTTAAAGTCTGCACTGAAGCCGGTTCCTGCTTTTGGAGCTCGGAAACGCTGCATTTCGCACCTCGTTCCGTCTTAAAACCATTTACTGTCCCCTCTGCACTTCCTGCAGCGCATAAAATTCTCTTCCACGAGGTGGGTATTTACGCTCCGCGGTCCTCAGCCTCGCCTTCTCGGCTCCTGGAGGCCACGTCCTCTCCCAGCTCCTGGGATTCTGGGGAGCGCGCCCCGCTCCTGAGACCCACTCCCTCTCAGCGCCCGTGTCTCCTCGGCCTTGTCTTCATAACGACCTTTCCCCTGATCCTGTGTCGGGGTGGGTGACCTGGGCCAGCCACTTGACCCCTGTGGTTCTTCCCTGCCAAATTCCAGAGAATTTGGCTCTTGCAGAAGGAGGGCTTCTTCAGCCCCCATTCCCGGAAATAGTGGGGGTGGGGTGGGGTGGGGTGGTGGGTGTCATTAGAAGCAAAGACATCGACTTCGAAAGAAATAAAAAACTGAAAAAAGCCTGAGGAAGAATCGATGACAAGATAATTGGTGAGAAACTTGCGAAGAGACGGCAACATGAAAGAGAGGAAGTCTTGAAGGTTGCGGGTAGGCAAGGAGAGAAGTTTAGAGAAAAGCAGGATCTCCGGAGAGTTAAAGGTGAGCACAATAGGAAGGTGTTGTTCAGTCCGAGTCTTGGCGACCCCTGTATCTCTCAGAGTTTGCTCAAATTCATGTTCATTGAGTCCAGGGATGCTGTCTAACCATCTGATCCTCTGCCGACCCCTTCTATACCCTTCAAGTAGAGGGGCTGTAAATCAGGGGTCCCAAGGAGGGCGAGAGTGGAGAGGCGGTTCACACAGAGCCCGCAAAGGGGATACAAGAGTTGGAACCTTGGCTTACAGAGCAATATCCTGCTGGGAGAGAAAGGGGACTCCTAGTGATTGGGCTTCCCTCGTGGCTCAGCTAGTAAAGAATCCGCTGGCAATGCGGGAGACCTGGTTTCCAACCCTGGATTGGGAAGATCCCCTGGAGAAGGGAACAGCTACCCACTCCAGTATTCTGACCTGGAGAATTCCAGGGACTACAGCCATGGGGTCGCAAGAGTCATCAGGACTGAGCGACTTTCACTCATCCAGTAATTGGAGGAGCTGAGAAAGCAAGCAAGGTGAAAGGAAGCATAGCCACTTGGGGGTGCCAGAGAGTTGGGAGGAAGGGAGGGCAGAGATGAAGGAAGAAAGGCAGAAATTCATGGGAAATTTAGGATCATCAAGGAGGTTGGATTAGAAGCATTTTACAGGGAACAGATGGCAGCAAGAGTCCAGATGGGAGTCAGGGAAGAAGCAGAGAGGAGGACAGCCGGAGAGCAGAGGGGAAGAGAAAGGGAGACCGAGAATGAAGTAGGGAAACAGATGAACTAAATGAGGTGGAAACAAGTAGTGTGCAGATGGGGGAGGGGACTGGATCCAGGAGATTGTTGAATTGGTTGGATAAGGATTATGAAGTCGTGATACATTGATTTTTGCTTTACCTCATAGCTCAGTCGGTAAAGAATCTGCTTGCAATGCAGGGTGGGGAAGATTCTCTGGAGAAGGAAATGGCAACCCACTCCAGTATTCTTGCCTGGAGAATCCCATGGACAGAAGAGCCTGGCGGGCTACAGTCCATGGGATCGCAAGAGTCTGACACAAGTTAGTGACAAAACCACCACACTGATTTTTGACTTTAGGATCTAATAAATTTAAAACTTGTTTCTTTACATTATACAGATGAGAATTGCAAAACTTCTGTCCATAAGGCTTGTGCCTTTTGTAATTATTTGTATTAAAAGATAACATCCATGTGCAGAACTGACTGACTCTCGTACTACATGGTGCCTTTTCCAGAATATTAAATATGTTCTTGGTGATCATTTTCCTTTTTGCTTTCTCCTTTCTTTACATTTAATTCTTTTTGTAGCTTGGGATAGATTAGATCATTCAATACTGATGTAAAGAATTATTCGCTTCTGAAATAAGATTTGTTGCCCTCCTGTAATTAATTCATGCCATTGTTTTCTAGGTATGCTGTGTTCTCAATTTTGTTTTTTCACTTGACACCTTAATTCTTCAGTAAAAATTTTTAACAAGCTGATTCACATTAGGTTTGTTTCATGTTTATTTGAGGCCCATTTGCTGTTTCTTCTTGATGTTAGAGGTTCGAAGCATTTTTCTGGTAACTAGTAAAGAGATGTAGACTGTCTTGATGAGTACTTAGGAAGAATGTCAATGATCTTTTATATTAAGAGTCATGGCCTAATTTAAGCAGTTCATCTGATACTCCATTTTCCTCTCTGTTATGTCATCTGGTAACTAGTGAGTAATGAGGTGATCTGATCGTGTTTCCCTCGGGTCCAGCATCTGAGAAACAGTGACCGCTGAAATGACTGGCCAAATTGGGTGTGTGACTGTGTGTGGCAGTTCTTCTTGGGAGGAGAGCCCAGTTGTTACTAGAATTTGAAATGGGTCCCAGTTTTGCAAAATGAAAAAGGGCAACAGTAGGATGGAGGCGGGAACATATGCTTAGAGTGAGATAGATTATCAGCAGATGTCATCTATGAATAAGGGTCAATCTGCAGGGAGGCCTCCCACCTCCACTGGCTTCCCTGTGTCCTCAGGGCAGCATCCTGACTCCTCAGGTGGCTCCACAGCCCTTTGTCACCCTCAGGTCGCTGCCAGTGTCTCCAGCCTCATTCTGGGAGCTGACCCCGTTCTTATGGTCAGTTTGTCCCGGTTACATTCACTTAGTCCTTGTTCATAGACACCAAAACCTTCTCTGTCTCAGATCTTAGTTTCTACACCTGCCTTTGGTCATTAAACACCGTGGCCCTTGCTCTTTCTGTTCCTTCAGGTCTAGGCCAGCGAGGTCTCCCCGTCTCCTTCCCATATTCTCTGTCACATTAACCAGGTTTCCTGCCTCTATATTAATCACCTTCATCAGAATTGCCCTTCTCCTTTGACTATTTGGAGTCTTTGCTTTTTTTCCTCCATTGAAGGATACACCGTGTTCCTCTTCCTCCCTAGATGCTCACAGCATCTCACTCTGGGGGTGAGGACTGGGAATGTGGTTGGGCTGAAGAATTCTCAGGGGAGACAGAGGGGACAAGGTAGGTGATGATGGTTCCTGTATCTGTTCTGGACATTTCAACTCTAATTGATCCTTACCCCATGTGGACACTTAATCACTGAAAAGCAAAAAGATATGGGGAGTCCTAATGAGCCCGATAGATGTAGTGTCTTGAGGTGTCCCCATGTTTTAGTCTGCTGTGTCACTGCTCACTGCAGCCCCCAGGTCTTCTAAGCTCTGTCCACTCAGGGACCAGTTGCCATCTTAGACAGCAACTCTGCCTTCCAGCAGTTTATTAGCTCAGATCAGGAGATGCTGAGTTTCCTGTGGTTAGTGGCCAGAAGGTTTGGAATCCAAGGGGATATGAAGATATCCCCCTCTCCTTAAAGATCGGGGATTTCTTGCAGTTAGCTCTCACTGGGGAGGACAGGGGTCAGTGAGACTGAGGTCTCTCTGTCTTTGTTAATTCTTCACTGAGCTCAATCCAACCAAATCTCAAGGGCCTGTAAAATTTTCTGATGTCCCAAGTTGCTGGCAGGTTTTCCCAGGAGGGCCAGCTCCTTGGTCTCTGTACTGAGTGCCAAGTGTCCTTGGATTTGCAGCTTGTGTGCAACTCTGTTGCGATGCTCATACCCTTGGTCTCTGCTGTTTAGCCCTCTTGTTCAACCATGCATGAAGAGGTAGAAAACTGGGCGAAAGTGAAGGGGAGCTTGCCAGAGTCTCCAGGAGGGTTGTGGCAGCAAGAGTAGGCCTCTGGATGAACCCAATGAATGGGGGGGGGGTGGTGTGTGACAGAGAAAGAGAGAGACATTCATACTTGTAGGATCACGGGGTGTGTTGAACTGTTGACAAAGGTGGTCTCAGTTCCACCTGGAGGACCTGGATATGGGCTCATGGCCAGTTGTGTGCTGCATGGAATGGTGGGCATGCCATAGTGTCTTAGCTCAGTTTCCCTGGGACACAGATGCTGTGACTGAGGTTTGCATGACTGGGTTTCATTGGGAAACACATGATCACACCTGTGGAGGAAGGAAGGAAGTGGAATTGGGTTGAGGACTGTTACCCTGCAGTGTGTTAGAATCAAGGCCTGAGCTGAGCCCACAGGGAGGTCTGGGTGCAGGAGGATGGGCACAGTGGTTGCAGAGAAGGGGGTTGGGATCCAGGAGGTGCCACACAGCACCACTTCCACACAGTGGATTCTGTGGGGTCTTTAGGGAGGGTGAGAATCAGACCCATAGAATAACTGTCGTTAAAATTCCAGAGATCACTTTGCAGATCCTATAGTTTTTCTATTAGTTTGAGCTGCTAATGAAGATTTCAGATGGAAGGTAAAAAAAGAGAAGTTGGCGTGTTCCTTGGAAGATGGTGAAGTTGCACGGGGGCGTGTGCATCAGCCTACACATCTGTCTTGTATTATTAGATTTTGGTGATGACAGTTTGGGGCTGCTGGGGTCACTGTGATGGATAAGATGTCTTGAGTCTGGTTGGTGTTTGGGCGTCTTCGTGTATGTTATTCCATCATTAACACAGGAGTTGTTAAGGCTTGGAACCTTCTGGCGGTTGCATAGCAGGATGGGTGGATTATTACTAGGTCTCTGGGGAGTGTGTTGGCCCAGATGCGGGTTTGGAAGTTTCTTTCAGTCTCAAAGGGTAATGATTGGGCCTCAGCTTTGATGGCAGAAGTTTTTCATGATGCAGTGAAGGCTTGTTCTTAGAATCCAAGGATTATCAACCCCACAGCAACCTGTAGTACATAGGCTTATTCTGGAGATGACGCAGCTGCTACTTGTTGCTGCCAGCCCAGTGGATTCCTCTACTGTTCTCTCATCGTCTTTACAGATCTCGAGCATCTGCCATGTCCATGCACAGTAGTTAGTGGTTGTAAACGGCTGAAGGCAATGTAAATGGTACATGGAAAACAGTACAGAGTTACCCAAAGATTAAAAATAGAACATGCATAGGATCGTGCAATCTCACTTCTAATTATGTAGCTAAGAAAAGGAAAATTTTAAAAACTATTTATTTGGCTTCACCTGTGTCCTTCAGTATCTTTGGTTTCAGTGCACTGAAATTCTAGTGTGGTGCTCGGGCTTAGTCGCTCCGCTGCCTTTGGGGTCTTAGTTCCCCTACCAGCGATTGAACCCACATCCCCCACAGAGGTAGGCAGGTTCTTCACCACTGGACCACCAGGGAAGTCCTGTGCAAAAATCAGTATTGTGAAGGAGTAACCTGCACTCCCGTAACCCATACTGTATGATTCACAACAGCCATGTGTTGTAGAAAGAACCTGAATGTCTGTTCTCAGCTGAGTGGATGATGAAACCGTGATGTGTGTATGAGACAGGCTGGGTCCTGGGACCTTTCACTGCAGTTCTTGCACCTGGACGAACGTCTTCTCAGGCAACAGGCCACAAAGAAAGTGTAATTGAACAAAGAAACTATACCCACATTCATGAGCAGGCAGCAATTCTGAACAATAAGTAAAAGGACCACAAACCAAGCTTGATTTCTGAGGCTCCAGAAGCAAAATCAGGTCACTTCCCGTGATCCCTGCTGACTGCACCACCGGGGGGCCCGAGGCCAGGCAGATCACTTCAGCTTCCTTCCACCCTTAACCAAAGGGATCAGCTCACCCCCTTTTTGGGAGGAGCGGGGGCACACACTTCTTTTTCTGTCTCTCCTTACTGCAGCAAGAGTCCCAATAAAGCCTTTCTTGAAATTCCCCTCTGGTCTTATAACTATTTCTATTGATTAAAGAGCCCCAGGATCCAGGTTGAAAACATGTAAGTGTAAGTGTTAGTCACTCAGTCATGTCACACTCTTTGTGACCCCAGGGACTGTACCCTGCCAGGCTTCTCTGTCCATGGAATTCTCTAAGCAAGAGTACTGGAGTGGGTTGTCATTCTCTTCTCCAGGGGATCTTTCCAACCAAGGGATCAAATCTGGGTCTTCTGCATTGCTGGCAGATTCTTTACCTTCTGAGCTCCCAGGGAAGTCCTCAATGGTAACCCAGGCAAATATACACACATGTTTGTAACGGCATATTCAGTTCAGCTTAGTTGCTCAGCCATGTCTGACTCTGCCAGCTCATGAACTGCAGTACACCAGGCTTCCCTGTCCATCACCAACTCCCAGAACATACTCAAACTCATGTCCATCGCCTTGGTAATGCCTTCCAACCATCTCACCCTCTGTCATCCCCTTCTCCCACCTTCAGTCTTTCTGAGCATCTGGGTTTTTGCCAGTGACTCAGTTCTTTGTATCAGGTGGTCAAAGTGTTGGAGTTTCAGCTTCATCATCAATACTTCCAATGAATAGTCAGGAATGATTTTGTTTAGGATTAACTGGTTGGAGTTTTTTGCTGTCCAAGGGACTCTCAAGAGTCTTCTCCAACACCACAGTTCAAAAGCATCAATTCTTCGCTACTCAGCTTTCTTTATACTGCAACTCTCAAATCCATACATGACTACTGGAAAAACCACAGCTTTGACTAGACAGACCTTTGTTGATAAAGTAATGTCTCTGCTTTTTAATATGCTGTCTAGGTTGGTCATAGACATAGCGTTTCTTCCAAGGAGCAAGTGTCTTTTAATTTCATTTGTGCAGTCATTGTAAGCAGTGATCTTGGAGCCCCCCAAAATAAACTCTCACAGTGTTTCTACTGTTTGCCCAGCTATTTGTCATGAAATGATGGGACCGGATGCCATGATCTTAGTTTTCTGAATGTTGAGTTTTAAGCCAACTTTTTCACTCTCTCACTTTCATCAAGAGGCTCCTTAGTTGTTCTTCACTTTTTTCCCATAAGAGTGGTGTCATATGCATTTCTGAGGTTACTGATATTTCTCCCAGCAATCTTTACCGGGGTCCAGCCCTGGCTGGATCCAGGGTATCCGAAGCAGGGACAGAGTCGGCGATTAAAGAGAGATTAATTAGAGATTTAAAGAGAGATTAGAGAAGAATAATGTAGTGGAAAAATAGAGGAGAAAAGAGGCTGTATTCTTTGGTTTAAATAGAAAGCCAATAAAGCCCCAAGACAAGGGACTTTCACTGTCTACGTAGGCTGAAGGCACCCGCTTGAATAGCGGAGGGGCCCCACCTTGGGCTCCGTCTTGCGTGAGTCTTAGAAGCCCAGGTAAATAAGTAGACACGGCGAGCCTCTATGCTCCAGATGGGACTTCAATCTGAAAAGGGAGAATGAGAAAAGAATGACATGGGGGAGCCAAGCATTGGTGCAAGACCCACAACTTTATTTTCAAAGGCAGCTTATATACTCTAAGTTGTACACAGAGAAATAATGGAATATGCAGAGTTATGCAGGGGCAGCAGTCCTGACCCTTACTGCGACTAGGCTTTCTTTTTGCATACCTTCCCATATACAAAAGGTCTCAGGTGATTTACATTATCTGCTGGCCAAGAGGCCTGTTAACATTTTTATGGCTCTTTTCCTAGATAAATGTCTATCAACCAGAAAACTCATTTTCCCTTGAAGTGTTTTTTCTTTAATCTGCATCACCCTCAAAGTACTAAATAAAGTTACATTCCTGTAGAACAAAGGTGCAGTGGGTTATAACAAAGAAAGTACTTAACTCAAAGATCTAATGTTGCTAATGCCAGGGCTACTACCTGTTTTTTCTACATACCAACTATATCAACAAATAAAAGATATGAAAACTTGGCAGCAAGTATTGGCTCAACAATGAAACCCTTAATCAGTTCCATTCTAATGATTTTGACTCCTCGGAAGGCCCTACATTCCTAGGATGTTTTAAGCTTCCTGTTCCTCTCCTGCTCGGGAGGCTGTAAACAATCTCATGCATAGCTGTAAGAGTCCAGATAAACCTGTCAGGCAGGCTAGAAAGCCATCAGAGGGATTTTTGGATTGAAACACTCTTATTATGCCCAGGAGACTTATTATCTAAAAGCTCTAAATTAACTTTTTCCAGCAAAAGGTGATGGGGGGACCACCCCCTGTTAATGTCAGAGGAGTTGGTGAAAGGCATAATATAGTAAGGCAGACAGATTCCGGTTTTGGGGTAGATGCTCGAGTAGGTCCAGGGAGGTTCCCTCGAGATCCGACTCGCCTTTGCCTGTCGGGTCTCTTCCTCATGACCTTTGCCATGGGCTGGATTCCTCACGCTGGGTCCCGGCAATCGTGATTCCAGCTTGTGCTTCATCCAGCCCAGCATTTCGCATGATGTGCTCTGAGTGTAAATTAAGTAAGCAGGGTAATATTATGCAGACTTGATGAACTCCTTTCCCAATTTGGAACCAGTCGATTATTCCATATCCAGTTCTAACGGTTGCCTCTTGACCTGCATGCAGATTTCTCAGGAGGCAGGTCAGGTGGTCTGGTATTCCCATCTCTTTAAGATTTTTCCACAGTTTGTTGTGATCCACACAGTCAAAGTGTTTGGCATATTTAATAAAGCAGAAGTAGATGTTTTGTGGAACTCTTGCTTTTTTGATGATCCAGTGGATGTTGGCAATTTGATCTCTGGTTCCTCTGCCTTTTCTAAATCCAACTAGAGGATCTGGAAGTTCACAGTTCACATACTGTTGAAGCCTGGCTTGGAGAACTTTTAGCATTACTTTGCTAGCATTTGAGCTGAGTGCAATTGTGTGGTAGTTTGAACATTCTTTGGCATTGCCTTTCTTTGAGATTGGAATGAAAACGGACCTTTTCCAGTCATGCGGCCATTGCTAAGTTTTCCAGATTGGCTGTCATATTGAGTGCAACACTTCCACAGCATCATCTTTCAGGATTCGAAGTAGCTCAGCTGAAATTCCATCACCTCCACTAGCTTTGTTCATAGTGGTGCTTCCTAAGGCCCAGTTGACTTTGCATTCCAGAATGTCTCACTCTGGGTGAGTGATCACACAATCGTGGTTATCTGGGTCATGAAGATCTTTTTTGTACAGTTCTTCTGTGTATTCTTGCCATGTCTTAATATCTTCTGCTTTTGTTAGGTCCATACCATTTCTGTCCTTTATTGTGCCCATCTTTGCATGAAATGTTCCCTTGGTATCTCTAATTTTCTTCAGGAGATCTCTAGTCTTTCCCATTCTGTTGTTTTCCTCTATTTCTTTGCATTGATCACTGAGGAAGGCTTTCTTATCCCTTCCTGTGTAGATGAAGATTTTTGTTACTTGGGACAGCTTGGATGAATGTAGAGAATATTATGCTAATTGAATTAGGACAGACAGGGTAAGACTGATATTGTATGTGCTCACTTATATGTAGAATGTAAAAAAGTGAAACTCACTAGTACCAGACAGTGGGATGGTGGTTATTTGGGACTGGGAGGTGGGGAGGTTCGGGAGATGTTGGTTGAAGGGTGGTACAGATTTTGAGTTGTAAAATGAGTGCATCCTGGGGAGGTGTGTGCAGCACGCTGACTGTAATTAATCCTATTCTGTTACCGCATGCTGGGAATTTATCAAGAGAGTCCGTCGTCAGTGTTTTCACCACACATGGAACATGGGCATTTGGAGGTGATGGATGTGTTCATTCATGATTGTGATAAATATTTCAAAGGTACACATGTCACATGATCACATGGTGTATGGTATATGTACACATAACCCTTCTCATTGGTCTCAGTCAAGCTGGAAAAGAAGAAAGTGGGAGGTGGCCTGGCCTTAGTCCTTCACTAGGGATCAACCCACGCTTCACATGAGATCATGAGGCATTTTGCCCGGGCATGTTTTGTACCCCTCCCCCAAAAGACATGCTCCTCAAGATCTCATGTGGGGCCTCGCCTCAGGAATGTGCACAGGCTGCGGATGATTCCAATCTGGATCCTGCATTGAACACCAGGACTCTTAGCCTCCACTTCTGAGACTGAGATCAATCCCTGGGGGAGGGGAGGGCACTCTGCTCTGAGTGGGGCTGGATCAGGGCCTGCTGTGTGACCTGAAGGGGATCATGGGGTGAGCGGAGGTGCCCCCTGCTCTGTGTGCATAAGGCCTCACCAGGAGGGAAATGTGATCCGAGGTAAAGTGTGGAAAAGTCCCGTGTTGGTCTCTCTGTGGGAGTTGACCGTCCTGCGTCCCTCCTGAGACAGTGTGCACAGAGGACTGTCTGTTCCACACTGTGAGGGCTTCCCTGTGTGTGTGGTTGGGGCTCAGGAAGGGAATGTGTTGACCCTAAGCATTAAACAGCATGTTTTCCACGTTCATGATAGAATTGTGAAGACTCATGGATGAAGAAGCCCAGAAGAGGAAAGAACAGGAGTCAGGCATGGCTCTTTCTCCGGTAAGGTCATATTCTTAGTGGATTCGCACACTGCCTTCCTGAAATGCCCTTCTCTGGACTCACTAATCGTGTCTGACTCTGAAATATCCTGTCTGACTTCTGTACATGCACACTCACCCAGGGCCTTCCCTCAGGGCCTGTCGTCTCCACTTAGATCCTGTCTCCCCATGACCCGGTGACTTGGCCCTTGTGAGGAGGCTCCCCTGGGCACCGTCCTGGGCAGGGATTCTCACCCATGGGTTAGAGACAGGGTCTTGGTGCTGTTGGGCAGCAGGGGTTGCTTAAGGCCCACGTGGATGCACTGTCTGCTCTCTGTCAATCAGGGTAAAGAAGCTTTGGTGGACCTCAGGTATTAATATGTACAGTACACGGTAAAATCTGCCAAAGAGGCCAATGAGGGAGAATCAGTTCTGACTTTTTATAGGACATTTAAAACTAAATGAACACCTCCTTGAAAACTTAAGTGTTTGGGAATGGAATGGAACGTTCAGAAAGAGATGTCAGGGCTAGGGAGTGTTTCGTTATACCATCTAATTTAAACTGTGAAATCGGGCTTACTAATTTTTTTTTCTTTCTTTTTTGAGCACATGATTCAGCTTCCAGGGTCTTAGTTCGCTGAGTAGGGATCGAACCTGAAACCCTGCAGTGGAAGTGAGAGATCTTAACCACTGGACCATGAAGGAATTCTCCAACTTTACTAACCTTGATTCAGTGTTTTCTTAGTGGAATAAAATAAAAAATTTTGGAGTTTGTTAATAAGTGCATACCTAAAATTAATGATAAAAATCACATTATGATTTTTAAAATATATTTCCTGTACTCTGACTTCGTTGCTTCAGTGTCTTTTCCCTGGTTCTGGAGAGCGGTGACCACTCTGGTTGTAGTGTGCACGCTTCTCATTGTGGTGGCTTCTCTTGTCTGGCAGCCCAGGCTCTAGAGAGTACTCGCTTTAGTAGTTTCACCTCCTGGGCTGTACAGCTCTTGCTCAGGAATTGAGATTCACGGGCTCAGTTGCCCCTCAGCATGTGGGATCTTACCAGACCAGGCAACAACCTGTGTTTCTTACATTGGTCAGTGGACTCCTCACCACTGAGGCACCGGGGACACTGTCATCTTATTTTTAAATACAGGTATTTTATGCAGATTGGCATTAAAGTATTTTCTGTATTATTTTCTGCTTGTACTACTTTTTATGTTTTTAATAGTATAAGATAATGTTGAGGACTTCCTTGGTGATACAGTGGATAGCAATGTGTCTGCCAATGTAGGGGACACAGGTTCCATCCCAATTCCTGGAAGATGTTGCAGAGCAACTAAGCCCATGCCCAACAACTACTGTGACGGTGCTCTGGAGCCTGGAATCCTTAACTACTGAAGCCCACGTGCTTGAGCTTGTCTTCTGAAACAAGAGAAGACACTGCAATGAGAAGCCTGGGCACTGCAGACACAACTCCATGCAGTGCAGCCACAAGTAGAGAGAGCTGGATCACAGCAACGAAGGCCCAGCATAAACAAACCAAATAAGCTGTAAAAAGGAAGTAGAATGTTAACAAACTTACTGAATCAAACTTAGATTTCATTCACTTTTAATGTCCCAAAGATGCCAAAATACAGGAGAAAAGAATGGCCGCTCACTCTAGTTTTCTTGCCTGGAGAATCCCATGGACAGAAGAGCCTGGCAGGCTACAGTCCATGGAGTCCCATAGAGTCTGACATGACTGAGCCAACTGAACACCAACCTCCTCGCATAGCAGAGTAATTGCTGAAAAACAAACCTAAACCTCTAACTTTCCTCCTGCAGATTCTTAAGTCCTGTCCAGCTGCTTTTGAAATAACATCTTCAATTTATAGGCCTTGCAGAAATCAGCCTATACTTGGCATTATCCCATCCTCATTCCCACGTTGCAGTCACACTGGCTGGTTTTCTGTTCAGTAAATACCTTTCTGTGTCAGAGCACTCAGGCTCTTCTCTCTGCTTACAGAACTCTTCCATTTCCCACCTTGCCAATCCCAAGTGTTTCTTCCTCACAGAGACCTTGTCTGATTTCTCCATGTAGGTCACGATTTTCTGTTGAATCTTCTCTTAGCACCAGGCCTGTTTCACAGCACATATATAAATAGTGATGTTAAAATTATGGATATAATCTTACTCCTTGGAAGAAAAGTTATGACCAACCTAGATAGCATATTGAAAAGCAGAGGCATTAGTTTGTCAACTAAGGTCCGTCTAGTCAAGGCTATGATTTTTCCAGTGGTCATGTATGGATGTGAAAGTTGGACTGTGAAGAAGGCTGAGCGCCGAAGAATTGATGCTTTTGACCTGTGGTGTTGGAGAAGACTCTTGAGGGTCCCTTGGACTGCAAGGAGATCTAACCAGTCCGTTCTGAAGGAGATCAGCCCTGGGATTTCTTTGGAAGGAATGATGCTAAAGCTGAAACTCCAGTACTTTGGCCACCTCATGCGAAGAGTTGACTGATATGAAAAGACTCTGATACTGTGAGGGATTGGGGGCAGGAGGAGGAGGGGACGACAGAGGATGAGATGGCTGGATGGCATCACTGACTCGATGGACATGAGTCTGAGTGAATTCCGGGAGTTGGTGATGGACAGGGAGGCCTGGTGTGCTGTGATTCATGGGGTCGCAAAGAGTCGGACACAACTGAGCGACTGAACTGAACTGAACTGAATTGTCCGGCTGGCTGCTGGTAAGCTCCATCATGTTCACTGCTGCACTCCCAGTTAGGGACACAGAGTTGATGCTCACTAACTTTTGATTGAACGAAAGAAAAAAATAAAGACAGCTCGTGTTTCAATCAATTGTGTGTTTCCTTGTGCATGCATGAGTGCATGGATATGTAACTCCTTGATTTTATTACAAAACCATCTCATAAATACGGTTTATGCTTAGAGCAGTTGCAGTTGTATCTTAAGTGTGCATCCCATGGCCATTAATATTTTCTACCACACCACATGAATAATGTAAATAGTAGTCAGATTATTGACATTGTGTGGGTTCGGGGTGTAGAGGGGGTGACCCTGTACAGTGACTATTTATGCTGTTCCATTGCACTTCAGCTCCCTTGAACTTGTTTCAGGTATTCTCAGAGAACTCTCTAGGGATGGTCTTTTATACTGTTACTTAACTCTTTGACTCCTTAGGTTCAGTTGTCTCTCCCAACCACGTGAGCTCAGGTGCTGTTGCCTCATTTCTTAACTATTTGATGGGAGCTTTTTATTAGAGTGACAGAGCTTTCTCCCCAGTAAGATGGACACAGATCTTTCTCTACTGTTGCTGTTATGTTGATGACCCGTTCATATGGGTAAAGTCTTTAGAGTAATGCTCAGTGTGTATGAAGTGTTGAGACACCTCTCATCAGTGTGATGATGACAGCCTCATCACAATCTGTGTTTTTTTAAAGCCACTGTGGACTTTGTCCTCTCTGAAGACAGCAGTCTTGCTGTAACTCATCTAGATAGTGAATGTCACTCAGTGTGTAGAACATAACACTTCTGCATCAACGACCCACTGTTGATTGGAATTTGTATATTTTTCCTGCCTTGTCCATACCCATGATGACTTCATGTTGATTGGAGGATATCATCTTATGAAAAAACAGGAAATTAAATTAGAGAGCAACAATTTGCTCCATATAGATTTGCATGGATGTATCAGAATATTACTTGAGCTGAATTGACCTTACCTGTCTCACTTCTTCTCCTTTTCTGTGAAAATAAGAACCTTCCTCAGAGCCCGTTGGTGAAATGTGTTTTCATTTCAGGCACAGTTGACCTTCAAGGATGTGTTCATAAATTTCACTCCTGAGGAGTGGGACTGTCTGGACCCTGCCCAGAGACCCTCAGGAACCTGCTGTCTGTAGGTGAGGATCACTTCCCTCTGAAGTAGGGATCTACTTAGGGGTATCTCTGCATTTTCCCTTGCTGTCTCTTGGGAGCCCTGTTTTTCTTGACTGAGCTGAAAACCTTGTTCACTCAGACATGTAAGGCTTCGTGTTTGGCATCGGGAGTTCAAACTTGTCTTTCCTTCTGATGACCTGCCCACTGTGTGATACACAAGGAGTTTTTCCAGAGCTTGAGTGTTTATAAAGCTGATATCAAACTTTGAAATATCCAGTTGCCTGTTTAATACCCCTGTGTTCTTGGTTCAGTAATTCCTGGGAAGGAACTAGATACCTGATACATCCTATACTGTATATTATACTGTTCCCTGTGCATTCCGAAGGAGGCAAATAGTAAAGTAATTTGTAAAATATTTTTCTGTCCATCATAATGTCCTCATTTCTTGAGTGACAAAAGAGCTGGGATTTTCCACCTGCCAGTGCAGGATACACAGGTTCGATCCCTGGTCTGGAAGATCCCACATCACAGAGCAGCTTAGCCCATGGGCCAGAACTACTAAAGCAGCATTCTAGAGCCTGGAAGCTGCAATGACTGAGCCCACATGGCACAACTACTGAAGCCCGTGCACCCAGGAAGAGCCAAAGCAAATGAGAAGACCAAACACTACAACTGGAGAGTAACCCCTACTTGGCCAACTTGGGGAAATGTCCAAGTAGCAAGGATCACTCACTCCAGCCAAATTAAATGAATAAACAAAATTATTAAAGATGGAAAATGCATTTATTTTTAAAAAAGAAAGTTTGGATTCTGGAAGAAGACAAGTATGACGTTTCTTCTGAACAGGAATTTCTGATTCTGACCTAAATCATAACTCTATTTTTGTAGCATGAGAAAGATCCCTGGATTGTGGAGAATGAGATGCTAATTAGCAGAAAATCAGATGAATGGGAAAGGATCAAGAGTATGATTTCAGGTCAGCTGTCACAAGGACAGAGAGGAAGACACACCATTCACTGTGTTTCGGAAACTCTTGAAGTGTGAGAGTTCTGTGAGAAAACAGATATTTTGTGTTTGTGAACTCTCACAGGAGATTTTTCTTCTCTTCAACTTCCTGCTCTGTTCTTTGACCTGTGAAATGTACATCACCCTCCAGTGGTGCTTTAGTGCCCACAGAGACAAAGGCAAGGCTTTTTGGTTTTTGGTTTTTTTTTTTTCTTTTTTTTTTGGCTGTACTGGGTGTCTATTTCCTGTATGGCCATTTCTCTATTTGAGACAAGTGGGGGCTACTCTCTGCTTGCAGGGTGCATGGCTTCTCGTTGCGGTGGCTTCTTTGGTTGTGGAGCACCAGCTCTAGGCACACGCGCTTCACTAGTTTTGCTACACAGGCTCAGTATCTGTCCTTCAGCTTAGTTGCTCCCTGGCATGTGAGATTTTCCCAGAACAAGGATCAGACCCATGTCTCCTGCATTGGCAAGCTAACTTTTTACCATGCAGCCACCAATGTGTTAGGGAAATTAAAGAAATAGTCCTGTTTAGGCTTCAAGACAAAGCAGTGCATTCCTCTGTGCTTGCCTCCAACCTGCCTGGACACACCCTGACTGTGAGTACCCTGACTGACTGCTGTGAGTGCAAGGCTTGCAGCACCATAGATAAGTTAGCACACAAATCTTGAGATTGTTCACCTTTGAGATTGTTCAAAGAGGCTCTGACCAACCCAGCCCCAGGCTGAGGAACATCCAAGTTTCATAAGACAAAACAAACAGCATGAAGATGAAACCAGAGCTGCTGTTTGCTCACAGATGGATGATATCAGTTTGTTTCCTGGGATGATAAGCAGGAACCCCGAACTGCAGTGTTAAAGCCACACCCATGGAGTGGACAGGCTACAGGGGACCTTTACCCAATTGAGACTCCAGATGTGCTGTGTCCTGGGACTTCCCAGGGCTGTTCCAGTCGGGATGTTGGTCAGAAGCCAATTTGGTGATGTATCCTCTGCTGTTTCTATTTCCTTGTCTTTTCAGTTCACTTCAGTCACTCAGTCATGTTCGACTCTTTGCCACCCCATGAACTGTAGCACGCCAGGCCTCCCTGTCCATCACCAACTTCCGGAGTTTTGAACCCAAACTCATGTCCATTGAGTCAGTGATTCCATCCAACCATCTCATCCACTGTCCTTGGCTTCTCCTCCTGCCCTCAATATTTCCCAGCATCAGGGTCTTTTCAAATGAGTCAGCACTTCGCATCAGGTGTCCAAAGTACTGGAGCTTCAGCTTTTAAATCAGTCCTTCCAATGAGCACCCTGGGCTGATCTGTTTTAAGATGGACTGATTCAGTTCAGTTCAGTTCAGTTCAGTAGTTCAGTTTTGTCTGACTCTTTGTGACCGCATGCATTGCAGCACACCAGGCCTCCCTGTGCATCACCAACCCCCAGAGTTCACTCAAACTCATGTCCATCAAGTCGGTGATGCCATCCAGCCATCTCATCCTCTGTCGTCCCCTTCTCCTTCTGCCCCCAATCCCTCCCAGCTACAGAGCCTTTTCCAATGAGTCAACTCTTCTCATGAGGTGGCCAAAGTATTGGAGTTTCAGCTTTAGCATCAGTCCTTCCAAAGAACACCCAGGACTGATCTTTAGAATGGACTGGTTGGATCACCTTGCACTCCAAGGGACTCTCAAGAGTCTTCTCCAACACCACAGTTCAAAAGCATCAATTCTTCAGCGCTCATCTTTCTTCACAGTCCAACTCTCACATCCATACATGACCACTGGAAAAACCATAGCCTTGAATAAACGCACCTTTGTTGGCAAAGTAATGTCTCTGCTTTTGAATATGCTATCTAGCTTGGTCATAACTTTCCTTCCAAGGAGTAAGCGTCTTTTAATTTCATGGCTGCAATCACCATTTGCAGTGATTTTGGAGCCCCCCAAAATAAAGTCTGACTCTATTTCCACTGTTTCCCCATCTATTTCCCATGAAGTGATGGGACCAGATGCCATGATCTTAGTTTTCTGAATGTTGAGCTTTATGCCAACTTTTTCACTCTCCTCTTTCACTTTCATCAAGAGGCTTTTTAGTTCCTCTTCACTTTCTGCCATAAGGGTGCTGTCATGTGCATATCTGAGGTTATTGATACTTCTCCAGGCAATCTTGATTCTAGCTTGTGCTTCTTCCAGCCCAGCGTTTCTCATGATGTACTCTGCATATCGGCTGAATAAGCAGGGTGGCAATATACAGCCCTGAGGTACTCCTCGGAGAAGGCAATGGCACCCTACTCCACGACTCTTTCCTGGAAAGTCCCTTGGATGGAGAAGCCTGGTGGGCTGAAGTCCATGGGGTCGCAAAGAGTCTGACCCGAAAACTGAGCGACTTCACTTTCACTTTTCACTTTCATATAGTGGAGAAGGAAATTGCAACCTACTCCAGTGTTCTTTCCTAGAGAATCTCAGGGACGGGGGAGCCTGGTGGGCTGCCGTCTATGGGCTTGCACAGAGTTGGACACGACTGAAGTGACTTAGCAGAGGTACTCCTTTTCCTATTTAGAACCAGTCTGTTGTTACATGTCCACTTCTAACTGTTGTTTCCTGACCTGCATTTCTCAAGAGGCAAGTCAGGTAGTCTGGTATTTCCATCTCTTTCAGAATTTTCCACAGTTTATTGTGATCCACACAGTCAAAGGCATTGGCATAGTCAATAAAGCAGAAATAGATGTTTTCCTGGAACTCTCTTGCTTTTTCCGTGATCCAGCGGATGTTGGCAGTTTGATCTCTGGTTCCTCTGCCTCTTCTAAAACCATCCTGAACATCTGGGAGTTCACGGTTCACGTATTGCTAAAGCCTGGCTTGGAGAATTTTGAGCATCACTTTACTAGCGTGTGAAGTGAATGCAATTATGTGGTAGTTTGAGGACTCTGGCATTGCCTTTCTTTGGGACTGGAACGAAAACTGACCTTTTCGAGTCCTGTGGCCACTGCTGAGTTTTCCAAACTTGCTGGCATATTGAGTGCAGCACTTTCACAGCATCATCTTTCAGGATTTGAAAGAGCTCAACTGGAATTCCATCACCTCCACTAGCTTTGTTCGTAGTGATGCTTTCTAAGGCCCACTTGACTCCACATTACAGGATCTCTAGGCCTATGTGAGTGATCACACCATCGTGATTATCTTGGTCATGAAGATAAGTACAGTTCTTCTGTGTATTCTTGCCACCTCTTCTTAATATCTTCTGCTTCTGTTAGGTCCATACCATTTCTGTCCTTTATTGAGCCCATCTTTGCATGAAATGTTACCTTGGTATCTCTAATTTTCTTGAAGAGATCTCTAGTCTTTCCCATTCTGTTGTTTTCCTCTATTTCTTTGCATTGATCGCTGAGGAAAGCTTTCTTATCTCTCCTTGCTATTCTTTGGAATTCTCCATTCAGATGCTTATATCTTTTTTAAAATTCTCCTTTGCTTTAAAGCTTTTCTTCTTTTCACAGTTATTTGTAAGACCTCCCCAGACAGCCGTTTTGGTTTTTTGCATTTCTTTTCCATGGGGATGGTCTTGATCCCTGTCTCCTGTACAATATCTCGAACCTCCTTCCATAGTTCATCAGGCACTCTATTTATCAGATCTAGTCCCTTAAATCTATTTCTCACATCCACTGTATAGTCATAAGGGATTTGATTTAGGTCATACCTGAATGGCCTAGTGGTTTTCCCTACTTTCTTCAGTTTAAGTCTGAATTTGGCAATAAGAAGTTCATGATCTGAGCCACAGTCCACTCCCAGTCTTGTTTTTGCTGACTGTATAGAGCTTCTCCATCTTTGGCTGCAAAGAATATAATCAGTCTGATTTTGGTGTTGACCATCTGGTGATGTCCATGTGTAGAGTCTTGTCTTGTGTTGTTGGAAGAGGGTGTTGCTATGACCAGTGCATTGTCTTGGGAAAACTCTATTCAGCCTTTGTCCTACTTCATTCCGTATTCCAAAGCCAAATTTGCCTGTTACCCCAAGTGTTTCTGGACTTCCTACACTTGCATTCCACTTCCCTATAATGAAAAGGACATCTTCTTTGGGTGTTAGTTCTAAAAGGTCTTGTAGGTCTTCATAGAACCGTTCACCTTCTTCAGCGTTACTGGTTGGGCCTTAGACTTGGATTACTGTGAAATTGGATGGTCTGCCTTGGAAAGGAACAGAGATCACTCTGTCATTTTTGAGACTGTATCTAAGTACTGTATTTCGGATTCTTTTGTTGACCATGATGGCTACTCCATTTCTTCTAAGGGATTCCTGCCCACAGTAGTAGATATAATGGCCATCTGAGTTAAATTCACCCATTCTGGTCCATTTTAATTCACTGATTCCTAGAATGTCGGCGTCCACCCTTGCCATCTCTGGTTTGGCCACTTCCAGTTTGCCTTGATTCATGGACCTAACATTCCAGGTTCCTGTGCAATATTACTCTTTACAGGATCTTTACTGCTTCTATCACCAGTCACATCCACAACTGGGTATTGTTTTTGCTTTGGCTCCATCCCTTCATTCTTTCTGGAGTTATTTCTCCACTCATCTCCGGTAGCATATTGGGCACCTACCAACCTGGAGAGTTCCCCTTTCAGTAGCCTATCATTTTGCCTTTTCATACTGTTCATGGGGTTCTCAAGGCAAGAATACTGAAGTGGTTTGCCATTCCCTTCTCCAGGGGACCACATTCTGTCAGACCTCTTCACCATGACCCACCCGTCTTGGGTGGCCCCACGCGGCATGGCTTAGTTTCATTCAGTTAGACAAGGCTTACATCAGTCCTTCCAATGTACACCCACGGCTGATCTCCTTTAGGATGGACTGGTTGGATTAGTTAGTATATTGAAAGTCAGCTAGATAATTCTCTAATAAATATTGGAATATTTATTTGTATAGAATGAGTGGCCTATTAACAAATCCTTGGAACCTGAGACAAAAGTGAAAACTTTTGGCAAGGCATGAATTGGCAGTGTGAGCAGCATTTGTGAGACAAAGCACCACTCTTTAAGAAGCAAGAGATTAAGGTTTATGACATTTTTATTTCCAGATGGGAAAATTCACCTTATTACTTATTAGCTAATACATAGGACATCTTCTCTGGATTGTGTGAGAAGTGGAACCGTAAATTAAACAGGGCTGAACCCTTAGAAGCTACTGAATGTTGGTGACTCTTGCCCCTTGAGAAAGGGTAGGAATCTGCCCTTCCAGATGAGAGGGTGAATCCTCCTCTCTCCTACCATGAGGTACATAAAGCGAACTTAAAACTGCCTTAGAGAAGTTCCTGGAAAAATAATTATGCGATTAGTGAGGATGTTTGTCCATATTACACTGTCAAAATTATGTTTTGGCTGATCAAATCCTCACTTTTTAAGTCGGCTCTCTATTGAGCCGACCCACAGCTCCAGTAGTGTCCCCCACTGCCCTTTCTCTCTCCATTCTTTGTCCTGTTGTGGCCTTAAACCCCTCCCAACCCCTCTGTCTCCCTCTCCATCAGCTGGTCCCCTTCTAACTTCGCCTGTCTCTCAGGAGAGGATGAGGCCAGCTTCCTCCACTCCTGCCCCCCACTCTAGGAAGTTTCTTTTCCCCTTCAGTTTCTTCTGAACAATCCAATACCCTCATCTTCCCAGAGGGACAATCCAAGATATTTATCACCCCGTCTGCTGTTATTTTCACTGTCAATTTGAGCACTATTTGATCTGTATTTTAGCTACAAAACTATGACTATGGAAAGGAAAGGTAAGTTTTTTGACATAGGATAACTGTGCTTTCTCTAGACTCTGAAGAAAACTGGTTAAAATGATTTTTTTTTTCTCTTTGAAAGTGCACAACTGGTTCTTTTTGCATATGGAGTTCAAAGCAACTAACCCGCTGAGACAGCTAGCCTAGAAAAAAGCTTGAAGTTAACCTTTACCAGGGCATCCCAGATGAGGCTAATTGTACAGAACCTGCCTGCAAGTGTGGCAAAGGTGGGTTTGATCCCTGGGTTAGGAAGATGTCCTGGAGGTGGGAATAGCAACCCACTGAGTGTTCTTGCCTGGAGAGTCCCATGGAAAGAGCAGCCTGGCAGGATACAGTCGATGGGATCGCAGGTAGTCGGGCATGACTGAAGCAGCTTAGCACAGCAGACAACCTTTACCAAGTCCTTGACATACATAACCCACTTTGCCTGAGGCCTCAACCTCAGGCAAATTACAATTTCAAACCAAAGGGAAAGAAAAAGGTCAAAGAGACATTTTAAATCTCAAGCAGAAAACTATGGTCTCTGTCCATCTGCGTGTCTGGATTTATGCATGTCACACTGTGTGTCTTTATTTTTGGATAATATTGCTGAGGTTACTTTGTAAGTGAGATCTAATTCAGTTGGCTTTAAAAAAGAAAAACTAAGCACTTACAAATCAAACAGTTACGAGAAATTAACCTAAATGAATTTCAGATGCACATGAACTGGGAAATAGTAACCATTAAATATCTAGTTAAAAAACATTTGTTTTCTCATCTAGGTAAGACATGAGTTGAGTCATCAAACTGTGTAATGCTTTTATTGTATTACACTGATTACTGAGAATTCAATCTCTGCATTGGAAAGATCCCTGGAGAAGTAAACAGCAACCCACTTCAGTATTCTTGCCTGGAAAATCCCATGGAGGAGCTGGCAGGCTACAGTCCATGGGTTTGCAAAGAGTTGTACATGCCTGAAGCGACTTAGCACACACGTAGGCACTGATTACTGATAATTTTCTGTCATAGAGAAACTAAAGAGTTTTTGGATTATTAATATGTTTGCTGCTACCCTGAGATGTTCTCCATAAGAAAGCAAGTGTTTTTAGAAGTTATTGCTGGTATTTAAAGTCACCATTCTACAAAATGCTAATATAAAGGACAGTTCATGGTTGTTTAAGGAAAGTAAGATCTGTGTTTTTAGTAACAAAAGGTATGAGCAATGACATTGATTTGGGATGCTCATAGCAGTGAATGGGAGCGAGTAGAAGCTGGAAGATTGTTCTTAATTTCCCAGATCGAGACTCCTAACCCCTGGACCACAGGAGCCAACATTTAGGGCTAAGGTCCCTAGTCTGGCCTGCCTAGTCAGGAACAAATTCAGATGATGAGGCAGATGATAAAGAGCAAAGGACAAAGTTTATTGAAAGGAAAAGTACATGTGGCAAGGCACATGGGCAACCTCAGAGAGAGAGAGAGAGAGACTCCTTTGGGAAGTGCAAATTCTTTACAAAGGGGCAGTTTTCCGGGTCTTCATCTTCCCTCAGGCCCATCACCTTGTTTATTCGCCCTGGCTAATTTGTCTCAGGACCCTCCCTGGAGTGTGCATGCACACCTTAGCCAAGTTGGATCTCAAAGTGAAGGCTTCTGGGAGGAGCAGGACTCATTATGGCCTGGAATTATCCTGTGAGTTTTGACTCCAAGTAGCCTTTCTGGGCATGTGTAGTGTCTCCCTTAACAAACAGGGTTTTTTCCTTTCTTTGTCCTTGCCATAATTATTCCCTGAGATTAGAGAATGACTGTGTATTTACCCTGTTTTTGTTAGGTATGAATTCCTCAACTGGAGCCCATGTATCTCTTATCTCAGGGAATGCAAAGGGGAAGATGACACATTCGAGACATTTAACATGGAGCCCATCAGTCTCCTACCAGAAAATTACATTTTATTAGGGAGAAAGTAAGTAGGACTGACTTACAGGTGGCTGTTTCTAAATCAAGAAAATGATTTAATTAGGGGGAAAAAAAAGAGTTTTTATGCAAAGTGGACCTCCAAGGAAAGAGGTCCCCAAAGGCAAAGTCTTTACATGATCTGTAACAATCTGTCATTTGACTCCTGTCAGTGTTGTTGCTTGACTATGGGAAGCATGTGATGAGGTGTTTCAAAGCGATCTGTTTCCTCTTTGTCCCCCTTCTGTGCTGGATTCCATCGGATACCTGCTTTTTGGTCCTATAGAACAGCGCTGACACCTCCAGAGATTATTTCGGACCCAGCCTGGTTCTCTTCCTATTTGCTGCGCTTGGGAGACCTCACTGGAAGAAGGGGAAGACTGGCACCTATTCGATTGCATTTGGTGTCTCAGATCCTACACAGAGCTGCCTTCAACCTGTCTTTCTGTTCAGAGCCCTCAGCTGTTCTTGTTGTTACTACTTTTGCCAGTCCTTCAGGGGTGTGTGTAACAGGAATGTGGTTTGGATCTTCTGTGATTGTAACTCAGGAAACCTGTAAGGACAGTGGATATTGATTGAGGTCCTCTCTTAGGACCTGAATTGATATCTTGTTGGTGCCTTGGAAACAATTTCCAAGAGGGATGGCTGAGTAACACAATTACACAGGTCAGTTCTTGTGTCTGATCTGAAGTTTCCTTTTTACACTCCTGGAGTTCATTGTAACTTTTTGTCCTCTGTTGTGCCCAAGTGGGCCCTGATGGTTCAGAGCATGTATGAATCTGTAAGTCTCGGTTTCAGTCCTGCTTTTGCTCATTTACTTTCATATTCCATGGAGTTGTGTACAGAAACCCTGTGAATCCACTACCTTTATTTGTAAAACTGAGGTAATTAGTGCTGTTAGGTGGCATAGAATGTTGCCTGTTTTACGGAAAAGGTCAGAAATTACTGTTTTTTGTTTTGTTTTTCACTGCGCCATGTGGCAGGTTGTGTTAGTTCCCCATTCCTGGATGGAATCTGTGCCCCCTCCAGTGTATGTGCATAGTCCTAACAACTGGACCACCAGGGAATTTGCCTCAAAGATTACTTTTGCTTAAAGAATATATTTACTTCCTATCTTGCTTATTGTGACATCTCTTTGTCTACTTTACAGCTTCTATGTTTTTATTTTACTTTTCATTTTTATGAGAGTTGTCTCTGACTCTGGTTAATAGGTTTTCAAATAATATTGGTTTTCTTCATGCCAATACATTACATTTTTAAAATGTTTTTTCTTTTTGGTTGCACTGGGTCTTTGTTGCTTCAGGGGCTTTTCGCCGCTTGTGGTAGGCAAGGGCTACTCTCTACTTGCAGTGCACAGACTTCTCATTCTAATGCCTTCTCTTGTTACAGTATGTTGTCTCTATGCCTGTGCACAGTAGCTGTGACTCCCAAACTCTGGAACACGGAGTTGTGGCCTACAGGCTTAGGTGCTCCCAAGGTATGAGGGAACTTCCCAGATGAGGAATGGAACTCTTGTGCATTAATTACCAGGTGGATTCTTTACCTCTGAGCCAGAAGGGAGGCCCCAAAGCTTGTTCCTTGACATGTATCTTGGAACCAATGAACTTAGTAAGTTAAAGTTACCGTATAAATAGGGAATAATTGCTGTACTGAATGACTGTTCTTCAAGTCGAGAATGTTTCATTTATTAATATTTTGTTATTTAAAGATGATAGTCTTTATGTATTACACAATGTAACTGACGGGAACAACTTGTCAATGTCATAAAATGCCTATACGTCTGTCTACTGATCGATTTATAAGAGGTATTTAGAAAAGTTTTCTTTTTTTTCCATTATTTTAGGGAATTTCCTCAACAGTTGTCAGCTGCTATTTATGTTTTCCATTATTCGTTAAAGTGCTTCTTTGGGATTATTTACCATTGCAGTGTATCGCCTGTTAATGAATGCTTGTTCAGTTGATCATTCTGTCTGACTCTTTGTGATCTCATGGACAGTAGCCTGCTAAGCTCCTTATCTATGGAATTGTTTTCAGGCAAAAATGGTTTGGTGACTGCCATTTCCTCCTCAGGGGATCTCCCCCACCTAGGGATTGAAGCTCCCTATCCTATGTCTCCTGCAGTGGCAGGCTAATTCTTTACTACCAAGTCACCTATGTAGCCCTATCTGTTCTTTACCGTTTACTTATGTATAAGTATGCATAAAGTGTGTACAATATGCCATATTTTCTCCTCAATTATGAGACAGCAGTGTGTTTACTACTAAGTAGAATGAGTTTAGAAGTCATTGTGCAAAAATACCCTTTTCTTTAAGAACTGACATAAGTTTGGAAAAAATTAATATGTTCTCACTGTATCTTTGAAGCTAGGGTGCCCTAAAATTAATTTGGATTACATGTGATTACTCTTTGATTTTTAAAGAGTTCTATTTGTTTAGTGTTTCGAACATTTTTAAGATCATCATTGGGAAGATGCATAATTCTGTTCAGCATGTCTATGCCTTTTGGTATAATACCATGTACTCAGCATGAAACAATTTGTTTATGAATTGTAATTGATAGAATGCATATGGTTTTTATATTTTGTAGATGTGTCTCAAATACATATGATCAAGAAATTACAGGCAAAAGGAGACAGTGGTAAAGAAGAAATTTTTCAAAGAGTGGTGTTTGGAAGAGCTGAAAGCCATGAAATCGAAGATTATTTCCTCAGAAAGATACAGAAAAATATGCATGATTTTGAGTCTCTGTGGACAGATGATGAAAGAAATAACAGAGAAACCTCTCTATCCCATAACAAAATCTCACCGATAGACGAGATCATGATAGTAGAAGTGATGCAGGAAATAAGCCTGTTGAAAGGCATGGATCAAGCTTTCAGGATCAGTTGCAGATACTTGAATCTGAAGGGACAGTTTCTGAATGTAGTCAGGTTGTGGCGAATATCAACAGTAGCACCTCAGGTTTACCACCTCAGAAAACTCGTAGTGTCTGTAAAGGCAATTCTCATAAACAAGAGAGTGATGTTATATATCCCTCAGAACTGGTACCAGACCAGGCAGTACACAAGAAAAATACTTAGAGTTGTAATGAGTGTAACACAACTTTTCTTCAGGACTCAGAACTCACACAGAGAAGGCAATGGCACCCAACTCCAGTACTCTTGCCTAGAAAATCCCATGGATGGAGGAGCCTGGTAGGCTGCAGTCCATGGGGTCACTGAGAGTTCAACACCACTCGGTGACTTCACTTTCACTTTTCACTTTCATGCATTGGAGAAGGAAATGGCAACCTACTCCCGTGTTCTTGCTTGGAGAATCCCAGGGATGGCGGAGCCTAGTGGGCTGCTGTCTATGGGGTCACAGAGAGTCGGACACGACTGCAGCAACTTAGCAGCAGCAGCAGAACTGACTAGACATCAAAGAATCCTTACAGGAAGAAAAGCATATAAATGTAACTTATGTTGTAAGGGTTTTAATGATAAATCGACCCTTATAGTTCATCAGAGAAATCATACTGGAGAAAAACCATATAAATGTGATGTATGTGGTCACTGCTTTAAACAGCATACACAGCTTCAACATCATCGGTGAGTTCATACTGGAGAGAAACCAGGTAAATGTGATGTGTGTGGAAAGGCCTTTAGTCGAAAAGTGAGGCATACAGTTCATCAGACCCTTCATACTGGAGAGAAACCATATACATGAGAAGTATGTGGCCATGGCTTTACTCGAAAGTCACACCTTGGAATTCACTGGAGAGTTCATACCGGAGAGAAACCATATAAATGTGATGTATGTGGCAAGGCCTTTAGTGTAAATGAAAGGCTTGTAGTTCATCGGAGAGTTCATACTGGAGAGAAACCATATAAATATGATGTGTGTGGAAAGGCCTTTAGTCGAAAAGTAAGGTGTACAGTTCATCAGACCCTTCATACTGGAGTGAAACCATATACTGGAGCGAAACCATATACATGTGAACTATGTGGCCGTGGCTATACTCAAAAGTCAATACTTGTAATTCATTGGAGAATGCATACTGGAGAGAAACCGTATAAATGTGATGTATGTGGCAAGGCATTTAGTGTAAATGCAAGGCTTGTAGTTCATCAGAGAGTTCATACTGGAGAGAAACCATATACATGTGAAGTATGTGGCCGTGGCTATACTCGAAAGTCAATACTTGTAATTCATTGGAGAATGCATACTGGAGAGAAACCATATAAATGTGATGTATGTGGCAAGGCCTTTAGTGTAAATTCAAGGCTTTACAGGCCTTTCATCGAAATTCAATCCTTGTAATTCATCGGAGAATTCATACTGGAGAGAAACCTTACAAATATAACAATTGGGACAAACATTTTAGTGCACAGTCATGCTTAAATTGCCATCAGGCAGTTCATACAGGAAGGAAAATGTAGAAATGTAATTTATGTCGCAATAAATAATAATTTTTAAAATATAACTGATTCAATTTGCTCTATGCCTGATACTAACACAACATTGTGAACCTACTCTACTACTTTCAAATTTAAAAAAAGCGCAAAGACGAGGCGGGGTGAGGTGGATTTATACTGGGGAGTGAGGTGTGTATGGGTGTAGGGTACTACTGGGTCCCAAGAGGATTCAGATCTTTTAAGGGATTGGGATAAATGACAGTCGAGGGACTCAGCCACACATATGCATGTATCCATTCTCCCCCAAACCCCTGTCCCATCGAGGCTGCCACATAACATTGAGCAGAGCTCCCTGTGCTATACAATCGGATGTTTCTGTTTTGTAAATGAGTTCATTGGTATCTTTTTTCAGATTCCAAATATAAGTGATGTCTAATCTTTGTCTTTCTCTGACTTCAGTTCAGTTCAGTTCATTCACTCAGTTGTGTCCGACTCTTTGCGACCCCATGAATCACAGCACGCCAGGCCTCCCTGTCCATCACCAACTCCCGAAGTCTACTCAAACTCATGACCATCGAGTCGGTGATGCCATCCAGCCATCTCATCCTCTGTCGTCCCCTTTTCTGACTTATTCACTTAGTATTGAAAGGTTGTTGCTGAGCTGTGAAAGACTCTGGGATTCTTGGCATCCAGACGAGAGGAATTCAGTCCGGGGCCAATGACGAGGTTTGATCACTCAGAGCTTTTGTGTAATCCAGTTTTATTAAAGTATAAAAGAAACAAAGTTTCTGACATAGACATCAGAAGGGGACAGAAAGAGTGCCCCCCTGCTAGTCTTTAGCGGAATGTTATATAGCTACTAGCAGGCTGCTAATTGGAGAAAGGAAATGTCTCAAAACTCAGAGATTGGTAGCAGGCCCCTCACCCACAACATGCATTTTGAGATAACATTGGCACAAGGTGAGTTGTCCTGGGCCATAAAATGATTGACATGAATCTTGAAGAAAGGCAGGTTTCCAAGCAAATAGTTTCATTAACATAGATTAGGAGAACAATTGTATGAGTAAAACATACTGGTTTGTTGACCCATTATCGGTTCTGAGTCTCTTTAGCAAACCGACTTGAAGAGTCTAGGGTAAATACATAGTTCATTAACATAGCTTAATAAAAACATTTCCATAAGAAAAACGCATTGATTAGCTCAAGGTTTGAGAAAAGTTAAGTTCAGGTGGAACCAGGTGTCATCATAGCAACATGAATTTTAAGAGAAACCTCGTTTACAAAATTAAAATTTTGAACAGAAAAGGGGGAAATACCTGACACTTGCAGTTTGCTTCCGCCTCCTGCCGCTTAGAGAAAGATAAAAAACATTGACACTTGCAGCCTGTATCCTCCATTTGGGGACCCCTGACCTTCCTGCGTGTTACCCTCTCAGTATGATCATTTCCAGACCCATTCACTTTGGTGATTAATTTTGTTTTCCCAACAATGTTGAGTATTTCTTGGGTAATTAAGTTCAGTTCGTGTTTACTACTTCATATGTGCTAAATCCTTAGTACATCTACTCTTGGAATTTCATGAAGACTTTCCCCCAGGTGTCTGGGCCAAACTGTTTTAAGGTAACACCACATCTGTCTACATCCATGTGTACTGTCTGCATCTGGAATGTGGACAGTTCACATGCAGCTTGCTTTCTCAGGGCACAGAAAACATCTGACTGCTTTTTCACTTTATTAATGAAGAAAGGCTTATTCTCAGAGCACAGCTGGTAAAAGAGGAGATGAAGGGATAATTTAGTTACATCAGTATGATAGTTCATTACTGTCTAATCATACACATAATATCCAGGATGCTGTGTAAAGACTTTTATTTTTCATAATTACCAGAGAAATGGCAATATGGAAAATATTTTTCCTAGTGTTGAGGCTGCCAGACACAGAGGCCTTTTTGGTCCCCATTTCTTATAGGCAGGACTGCAGCCTCCATGACCTTCTGTGAGTTCCAAAGGGCAGAACAGTTGCTGATCAAAGAAGGATGCTCACACCGGGGCAATCGTTCCAACTCTTGTGACCCAATGGACACAAAATTGGTTGCCATTTCTTCCTCTAGGGGATCTTTCCAACCCAGGAATCGAACCCAAGTCTCCTGAACTGGCAGGTGCATTCTTTACCACTGCACTGATTAGAAGACCAGACCACCTAAGACTCTGTGCAAAACTTCATCTTGTCACCAACCCCATCCTTTTACAACTTTGCAGAGGAAACAAGAATACAAGACTGTTACTGCCTTGATGCTTAGCATATATCCCTAGTGGACGATATAACCTCTCCTTACTCACCAAGGAAGGGGCTTAAAATGTTCCCTTTTATCCTCACACATAGAAAGCCACTCTTACTCCTCCATAACTCTGTGTTTGTATTTCAAGTTTTTCAGTTTGGCATTTGTGCAGAGAGAGCCAAGATTTTGGCGTCTGTATAACCTCTGGGTTCTGGTTCAACCCAGACCCCTGACTTGTTGATTCAGAGGAACGTCTTTCAACACATACTGATGTGTCTAAGATGTGACAGGACCAGACACAACACAGCCCGAAGGAACATGCAAGGCCCCTCACTGACGCTGTAAGGTACAGACACCGAGGTTCTCAGGCCTTTGTTATTGTTTTATTATTATTGAGTTAATATTCCTAGTTTCCATTTTTTAACTGTTACATGTATATTTATCTTCTTTGACTTTTCTTGGTATTGTAGCTTCTGATGACAGAGTTGAAGCTTACTTTGGATCCTGTAATTATGGAAAAGAGCAAAGATTAAAAAACTTCTCCCACTTCACTTCCAGGAAAAGGCTTACTGCCAAAAGCCACCCTTCCTCATTATCACTGATTTAAGACCCCCACTCGGCCCCCTGTTTCCTTGGGAAAAAACCAGACACACACTCCATAAATTCCCAGTCTATGCTGTATCAGTGATGTGTTGTTGCTGTTTAGCTGCTCAGTCATGACTGACTCATTGCAACCTCGTGGACTGCAGCACGCCAGGCTTGCCTGTCTTTCACCATCTCCTGAAGTTTGCTCAAACTGATGTCCATCGAGTTGGTGATGCCAGCTAACCGTCTAATCTTCTATCATTCCATTCTCCTCCTGCTTTCAATCTTTCCCAGCCTCGAGGTCTTTTCCAGTGAGTCCAATGTTTGCATCATGTGGCGAAAGTATTAGAGCCTCAGCTTCAGCATCAGTCCTTCCAATGAATATCCACGGTTGGTCTCCTTTTGGATTGACTGGTTTGATCTCCTTGCTCTCCAAGGGACTCTCAAGACTGATCTTCAGCACCACAATCCAAAAGCATCAGTTTTTCTATGCTCAGACTTCGTTATGGATCAACTCTCAAATCCCTTTTTTAATCACATCCCTAGCTGATTACTGGGAAAACCATAGTTTGTCTATAGGAAGCTTGGTTGGCAATGTGATTCGTTTGCTTTTAAATAAACCATCTAGTTCTATCATAAGTTTTTTTCCAAGGAGCAGTCCCCTGGTTGCAGTCCCCTTTAGCAGTGATTACAGTATTGAGTTAGTTTCCTCCGCCAGATGCAACCCCACGTCCAAGGAGTGGTGGCTGCATGGGGGCAGGAGGGCCGAGAGGAGCTATTCCACATTCAAGGTCAGGAGGGGCAGTGGTGAGGAGATACCTCTCGTTCAAGGTAAGGAGCAGTGGCTGTGCTTTGCTGGAGAGGCCATGAAGAGATACCCCAAGTCCAAGGTAAGAAAAACTCAAGTAAAATGGTAGGTGTTGCAGAGGGCATCAGCGGGCAGACACACATGAACAATACTCATAGAAAACTAGTCAATCTAATCACATGGACCACACCCTGGTCTAACTCAATGAAACTAAGCCATGCTCTGTGGGGCCACCCAGGACAGGCGGGTCATGGTGGAGAGGTCTGACAGTATGTGCTCCCCTGGAGACCGGAATGGCAAACCACTTCAGTATTCTTGCCTTGAGAACCCCATGAACAGTATGAAAAGACAAAACGATAGGCTACTGAAAGAGGAACTCCCCAGGTCGGTAGGTGCCCAATATGCTACTGGAGATGAGTGGAGAAATAACTCCAGAAAGAATGAAGGGATGGAGCCAAAGAAACAATGATACCCAGTTGTGGATGTGACTGGTGATAGAAGCAAGTTCCGACCCTGTAAAGAGCAATATTGCATAGGAACCTGAAATGTCAGGTCCAGAATCAAGGCAAATTGGAAGTAGTCAAACATAAGATGACAAGAGTGAACGTCGACATTCTAGGAATCAGCGAACTAAAATGGACTGGAATGGGTCAGTTTAACTCAGATGACCACTATATCTACTACTGCGGGCAGGAATCCCTTAGAAGAAATGGAGGAGCCATCATGTTCAACCAAAGTTTCCAAAATGCAGTACTTGGATGCAATCTCAAAAACAACAGAATGATCTCTGCTTCTTTCCCAGGCAAACCATTCAATATCACAGTAATCCAAGTCTATGCCCCAACCAGTAACACTGAAGAAGCTGAAGTTGAACGGTTCTATGAAGACCTACAAGACCTTTTAGAACTAACACCCAAAAAAGGTGTCCTTTTCATTATAGGAACTGGAATGCAAAAGTAGGAAGTCAAGAAACACCTGGGGTAACAGGCAAATTTGGCCTTGGATTACGGAATGAAGCAGGACAAAGGCAAATAGAGTTTTGCCAAGACAATGCACTGGTCATAGCAAACACCCTCTTCCAACAACACAAGAGAAGACTCTACACATGGACATCACCAGATGGTCAACACCAAAATCAGATTGATTATATTCTTTGCAGCCAAAGATGGAGAAGCTCTATACAGTCATTAAAAAGTAGACCAGGAGCGGACTGTGGCTCAGATCATGAACTTACTGCCAAATTCCGACTTAAATTGAAGAAAGTAGGGAAAACCACTAGACCATTCAGGTATGACCTAAATCAAATCCCTTATGACTATACAGTGGACGTGAGAAATAAATTTAAGGGACTAGATCTGATAGAGTGCCTGATGAACTATTGACCGAGGTTCATGACATTGTACAGGAGACAGGGATCGAGACCATCCTCATGGAAAAGAAATGCAAAAAAGCAAAATGGCTGTCTCAGGAGGACTTCCAAATAGCTGTGAAAAGAAGAGAAGCAAAAAGCAAAGGAGAAAACGAAAGATGTAAGCATCTAAATGGAGAGTTGCAAAGAATAGCAAGAAGAAATAAGAAAACCTTCCTCAGCGATCAATGCAAAGAAATTAGGAAAACAACAGAATGGGAAAGACTAGAGATCTCTTCAAGAACATTAGCGATACCAAGGGAACATTTCATGCAAAGATGGGCTCGAGACAGGACAGAAATGGTATGGACCTAACAGAAGCAGAAGATATTAAGAAGAGGTGGCAAGAATACACAGAGGAACTATACAAAAAAGATCTTCACGATCCAGATATCACGAAGGTGTGATCACTCACATAGGCCCAGACATCCTGGAATGTGAAGTCAAGTGGGCCTTAGCTTCACTGTGAACACAGCTAGTGGAGGTGATGGAACTCCACTTCAGCTCTTTCAAATCCTGAAAGATGATGCTGTGAAAGTGCTGCACTCAATATGCCAGCAAATTTGGAAAACTCAGCAGTGGCCACAGGACTCGAAAAGGTCAGTTTTCATTCCAATTCCAAAGAAAGTCAATGCCAAATAATGCTCAAACTACCGCACAGTTGCACTCATCTCACACGCTAGTAAAGCGATGCTCAAAATTCTCCAAGCCAGGCTTCAGCAATACGTGAACCGTGAACTTCCAGATGTTCAAGCTGGTTTTAGAAAAGGCAGAGGAACCAGAGATCAAATTGCCAACATCCGCTGGATCATGGAAAAAGCAAGAGAGTTCCAGAAAAACATCTATTTCTGCTTTATTGACTATGCCAAAGCCTTTGACATTGTGGATCACAAGAAACTTGGACAATTCTGAAAGAGATGGGAATACCAGACCACCTGACCTGCCTCTTGAAAAACCAGCAAGCAGGTCAGGAAGCAACAGTTAGAACTGGACATGGAACAACAGACTGGTTCCAAATAGGAAAGGGAGTAAGTCAAGGCTGTATATTGTCACCCTGCTTATTTAACTTCTATACAGAGTACATCATGAGAAACTCTGGGCTGGAAGAAGCACAAGCTGGAATCAAGATTGCTGGGAGAAATATCAATAACGTCAGATATGCAGATGATACCACCCGGCAGAAAGTGAAGAAGAATTAAAAAGCCTCTTGATGAAAGTGAAAGAGAGTCAAAAAGTTGGCTTAAAGCTCAACATTCAGAAAACTAAGATCATGGCATCTGATCCTATCACTTCATGGCAAATAGATGGGGAAACAGTGGAAACAGTGGCTGATTTTATTTTTCTGGGCTCCAAAATCACTGCAGATGGTGATTGCAGACATTAAATTAAAAGACGCTTAGTCCTTGGAAGGAAAGTTATGACTAGCCTAGACAGCATATTCAAAAGCAGAGACATTGCTTTGCAACAAAGGTCCGTCCAGTCAATGCTATGGTTTTTCCAGTGGTCATGTATGGATGTTAGAGTTGGACTATAAAGATAGCTGAGTACCAAAGAATTGATTTTTTGAACTGTGGTGTTGGAGAAGACTCTTGAGAGTCCTTTGGACTGCAAGGAGATCCAACCAGTCCATCCTAAAGAGATCAGTCCTGGGTGTTCATTAGAGGGACTGATGTTGAAGCTGAAACTCCAATACTTTTGCCACTTGATGTGAAGAGTTCACTCATTTGAAAAGACGCTGATGGTGGGAGGGATTGAGGCCAGGAAGAGAAGGGGATGACAAAGGATGAGATGGTTGGATGGCATCACCGACTCAATGGACATGGGTTTGGGTGTACTCTGGGAGTTGGTGATGGACAGGGTTGCCTGGCGTGCTGTGATTAATGGGGCTGCAAAAAGTTGGACACGACTGAGCGACTGCACTGAACTGAACTGAACTACCTGCTGTGCCAGGACTCTTTGCCCCCCTGCACTGAGTCGCCCCACCACGCCCCCCCCCACCTCCCTCAACCACCACCCCCCTCCCTGCCTTCCATTGCTCTTCAAATTCCTTGATTTTATTTGAGGTTTCTCAGGGAACTCTTATTGATGGACTTTTATGCTCTGTTACTTAACTGTTTGATTCCTTAGGTTCAAAGGAATTTGACTTGACTTGACTCCCTCCTCTTTTAGTGTAAAAGGGGACTGAGTTCTAACTCGGATAAGATGGTTTGGGAGTACACTCCACCATATTTTCGGTTTGCTGACTTCCGAATAAAGTCGTTTTTCCTGCCCCAGCAACTTTCCTCTCAATTATTGGCCTGTTGTGTGGAGAAGAGTAGGAGCTTAGAATGTGTACTAAAGGAACAATGCGGTTTTCATCAATTTTTAAAGATGCATTGCTCTTTTTGGCCACTGATGCAAAGAGCAGACTCAATGGAAAAGACCCTGATGCTGGGAAAGATTGTGGGCAGGAGAAGAGGGCTACAGAGGATGCAATGGTTGGATGGCATTACCCACTCAATGAACACAAGTTTGAGAAAACCCTGGGAGATAGTGAAGGACAGGGAAGCATGGTGTGCTGCAGTTCATGGAGTCGGAAAGAGTCAGATTTTACTTTGTAACTGATCAACGAAAATTGCTCTTTTTAAAGCAATGGTTAGTTCAATTCAGTTCAGTTCAGTCACTCAGTCGCGTCCGACTCTTTGTGACCCCATGAATCGCAGCACGCCAGACCTCCCTGTCCATCACCAACTCCCGGAGTTTACTCAGACTCACGTCCATCGAGTCCATGATGCCATCCAGCCATCTCATCCTCAGTCGTCCCCTTCTCCTCCTGCCCCCAATCCCTCCCAGCATCAGTCTTTTCCAGTGAGTCAACCCTTCTCATGAGGTGGCCAAAATATTGGAGTTTCAGCTTTAGCATCATTCCTTCCAAAGAAATCCCAGGGCTGATCTCCTTCAGAATGGACTGGTTGGATCTCCTTGCAGTCCAAGGGACTCTCAAGATTCTTCTCCAACACCATAGTTCAAAAGCATCAATTCGGTGCTCAACCTTCTTCATAGTCCAACTCTCACATCCATACATGACCACAGGAAAAACTGTAGCCTTGACTAGACAGGCTAGTCGGCAAGGTAATGTCTCTGCTTTGAATATACTATCTAGGTTGGTCATAACTTTTCTTCCAAGGAGTAAGCGTCTTTTAATTTCATGGCTACCTTCTGCAGTGATTTTGGAGCCCCCCAAAATAAAATCTGACACTGTTTCCCCATCTATTTCCTATGAAGTGATGGGACCAGATGCCATGATCTTCGTTTTCTGAATGTTGAGCTTTACGCCAACTTTTTCACTCTCCTCTTTCACTTTCAAGAGGCTTTTTAGCTCCTCTTCACTTTCTGCCATAAGGGTGGTGTCATCTACATATCTGAGTATATTGATATTTCTCCCAGCAATCTTGATTCCAGCTTGTGTTTCTTCCAGTCCAGCGCTTCTCATGATGTACTCTGCATAGAAGTTAAATAAGCAGGGTGACAATATACAGCCTTGACATACTCCTTTTCCTATTTGGAACCAGCCTGTCGTTCCATGTCCAGTTCTAACTGTTGCTTCCTGACCTGCATACAGATTTCTCAAGAGGCAGGTTAGGTGGTCTCGTATTCCCATCTCTTTCAGAATTTTCCACAGTTTATTGTGATCCACACAGTCAAAGGCTTTGGCATAGTCAATAAAGCAGAAACAGATGTTTTTCTGGAACTCTCTTGCTTTTTCCATGACCCAGTAGATGTTGGCAATTTGATTTCTGGTTCCTCTACCTTTTCTAAAATCAGCTTGAACATCTGGAAGTTCACGGTTCACGTATTGCTGAAGCCTGGCTTGGAGAATTTTGAGCATTTTACTCAAAATTTTACTTTACTAGCACTGAGATGAGTGCAATTGTGTGGCAGTTTGAGCATTATTTGGCATTGCCTTTCTTTGGGATTGGAATGAAAACTGACGTTTTCGAGTCTTGTGGCCACTGCTGAGTTTTCCAAACTTGCTGGCATATTGAGTGCAGCACTTTCACAGCATCATCTTTCAGGATTTGAAACAGCTCAACTGGAATTCCATCACCTCCACTAGCTTTGTTCGTAGTGATGCTTTCTAAGGCCCACTTGACTTCACATTCCAAGATGTCTGGCTCTAGATAAGTGATCACAACATCATGATTATCTGGGTTGTGAAGATCTGTTTTATACAGTTTTCCCATGCATTTTTGCCACCTCTTCTTAACATCTTCTACCAATTTAAAAAAAAAAAAAAACAGTACTGGCAGAAGTTCCCATCACATACCTTAGTCCTCAAGTCTCAGACTGTAGGTTTTGACCTTGTGTCTCTGGAACTGAGCGATGTGGAAAGATGAAAAGTTGTTATACAGGATGTCACTGTAAAATGGCACGTTTTCCCCAGGGATAGTTTTGTATTTCTTATTTTAGTTTGCAGTACAGAGAGAAATCCAGAAAAATTTCTTGTTTTCTTAAGATGGTTAAATTATTCGAATGGCAGGAAATGTTCTGCATCCAATTACTGCCCTATAGGAACTCTTTGGAGACTCAGGTTCCCAACCCCTGAATTGCCAGGAGCAGAACAGGCAATACCTGCTGACAAAGCGATTTATTTATTTATTTATTGCACTTGAAAATATGTGGGTTATTTTCAAATACCTTTTGGTATTGATTTCTCACATAGTTTCACAATAATAAGAGAGCAGGCCCTGTATGACTTCAATACTCTTTATTTAGGCCATGAAACTTTTGCACCTTGTTTTACGTCATGTTCCAGTGTCTCCTGGTTAATAGTCTGTGGGAACTTGAATAAAATTTGTATCCTGCTCTTGTGTGAAAATTGTGTAAGTCTTAATTATGTTGAATTGGTTCACAATTCTTTTCAGGTCTAGTATATTCTACTTTCCTGTCCATTCTGTTAATTTTTGAGTTTAATATTGAAATTCCAACTAAAAATCTTAATGTGTCTACTTAAAAAATTGTAATATATAGTGGAACTGTCTGTAACTACTTTCAAAGCCTCATGTAAATGGGTTGTCATACTTTCATACTTTCAAAAAATTTTAAAAAGGAAAATAAAATCACTATTGAAACTTTTCTACTTGTTAGGAGGATATATCATAGTTTCCAACATACTGGTCTCCAAAGTTATAAGGTTTTGCCTTAAAAGTATAACGGGGTGACACAGCAACCTGGGAAGGCCCGCCACCTCTGCCGCCTCGGTCTGCAGAACCCACCAGCTTCCTCCTCTCCACTGTGCCCAGTGCATGTTTTCCTCGCATCCCGAGGGGGGAGTTCAAAGTGACCCAAATCCTCAAAATTTCCAGCAGGCTGTGGGGGAATGTATAAAAGTCAAATTAAATCGGAAGAATTTAAGGAGAAGAGAACTGTCTAGCAGCCAACAGGCACTAAAAGAACTCAAAGGTAGGCATGGATTGCAGATTTTAAAGTCTGTCCCCAAACACTGACCATACCCTGGCTCCTTAGATGTTGTTACTAAAACACTGGATAAATCTTACTCACAGATCTTCCCATTGCGAGGATCAAGGGATCTGTGGCTTCCCTCGAGCTTCCACGGGCTTCCACGTGGTGTGAGTCGATCCTCGGCGTGGCTCAGCTGGTAAAGAATCCGCCTGCAATGTGGGAGACCTGAGTTAGATCCTTGGCTTGGGAAGACCCCACTCAGAAGGGAAAGACTACCCACTCCAGTGTTCTGGCCTGGAGAATTCCATGGACTGTATAGACCATGGGGTCGCAGAGTCAGACACGACTGTGCGACTTTCACTACTACCACCATTCTTTCCTCAACACATGACAAAAAGTTTATTTTGTTCATAGACATTTTCATATTGTAATTATAGAAGAATATGGCACCCCACTCCAGCACTCTTGCCTGGAAAATCCCATGGACAGAGGAGCCTGGTGGGCTGCAGTCCATGGGGTCACTAAGAGTCGGACATGACTGAACGACTTCACTTTTCACTTTCATGCATTGGAGAAGGAAATGGCAACCCACTCTAGTATTCTTGCCTGGAGGATCCCAGGCAAGGGGAGCCTGGTTGGCTGCCAACTATGGGGTCGCACAGAGTCGGAAACGACTGAAGTGACTTAGCAGCATGCTATCTATTTAGATGTTAAAGGCAACAAATTAAAAAAAAAAAAAAAAGAGGCTGTAATCCATGGGGCATCACAGGACTGTTAAACACCTCCCGTCCCCTTGCCCGGCCTTGCTCTTGCTCTGCAGACGTGGACGCCCCTCGCCACGCCCCTCGCCTGCAGCGATTCACCCAGCCCTCGACCCGGAAGCTCCACCTCAGATTCCGCACGTGCGCAGTTTCCTGCGGAAGGAGAAGGCCGCGAGAGAAGGTCGTTGGGCGGCCCTTGAGTTTTTTTCTCCTAGTGTAAACGTGTGCTGCGTGCTTAGCCCTCCGACCCGCCCTCGCCACACCCATCTTCAGGGGCCCGCTGGTTCTGTGAAAGTAGTATCCCAATATCCCGCCATCCACCCCAAATAAATCCAGAGGCTGCGGTTGCAGGTCGAGTATTCGAAATCGCTCTGAGGCTTGTCCTTGCCATTTGCTTTTCGGCCTTCGGCCCCAGAGACACCGCCTTTCGGGATATTTTCCTGCTTAAAACTTAACCGTTAGTACCTACGCCTGTGCCCAGGCACGAGGGGGATTCGGGCACGTCCATCTCCACCGCCTCACCCTGTCGGCCCCTGGAGGTCGCGTCGACAGCCCTGCTCCCGGAGAAGCCACGTCCTCTCCCTGATTCTGGGATTCTGGAGAGCCCCCTGGCTCCCAGCCTCTCTGCCCTTGAGTCTTCTCAGGCCGATCGTTCTGCCCCGCAGGCCTCCCTTCCTCGTCAGTCCCTTTTCCTCACCCTGGGCTGGACGTGTGACACTCAGTATTTTTCTGTCACGAGTCCGTCTCGTTGGAAAAGGTGCTCTTTCATTTACTCATCGTTTCTGTAGATACGTGGGCGAGGGAGATCAGAAGAAGCAGTGACTGAGAGTGAAAGGCAAACTCAGAAGTGGAAAACAATGAGAGAACCGATGGCGTCCCCCAGGATGGCTGAGGCAATTGCAAAGGGATGGTAAAATGAAATAGAGTTAGCCCTTAAAGTAGCGGGTGAGTGAAAGAATAATGGACAAAGGCGTGGGATCTCCAGGAGTTGGAGAAAAGGAGACAGGGGCCCTGCGTCTGGAGTAGGAGGGCTGACAGGGGTGATCCTAGGAGAGAAAGAGGGATAGGTGTTGACTAGAAGAGAAGAGAAGGAAGTAAGCCTAAACACCTGGAGTGCCCCAGAGTGGGCTTGTAACAGGGAGAGAAGGGGTATGACTAGAAGGCAGAGAGGGAGCAGAGTTGGAGAAAGAAAGAGACAGATGTATAGATGTTTAGGACAATTAGAAGGGTGGGGGTGGGGAGAAGAGCAGCAAGAGGAGAAACAAGTTGCCAAGGGGGGCAGGACAGGTGTGAGGGAAGAAATAGGAGGGCAGAAACAGCATCCCACCTGAGGCAGTGGACACCAAAGGACTGTTCCACATAGTGAGGTCTTCCTGTTTTTGTGGTTGTGGCAAACGAAGGGGGAATGTTGATTCTAAGCCTGAAGCAGCCTGTTTTCCACTTGCCAGATCAACTTCTAAAAACTTATATTGTCTGAGGAAGAAGCTGGGAAGAGGAGGAAAAAAGGAAAGAAAAGAGGAATGGCTCTTTCTCAGGTAAAATCATATTCTCAGTTGATTCTCAGTCAGTCCTTCCTGAAATCCCTTCTTTGGACTTACTAATCATCTCTGACTCTGAAGTATCCTTCCTGACACTGGTACTTGCACACTCACCAGGGAACTTCCCTCAGGGCCTGTCGTCTCCACTTAGATCCCATTGCTGGGGTCCAGCCCCGGTGGATCCAGGGTAATTGGAAGGGGAGACGGAGTCGGCATCCTAGTTAAGAGCTATTTAATTAGAGATATAAAGAGAGATTAGGAAAGAATAGTGTAGTAGGAAAATTAGTGGAGAAATAGAGGCTGAATAACTTGGTTTACGTGGAGAACCAATAAAACTCCAAGACAAGGAGTTTGCACCATCTACGTAGGCCACTGGTGCCCGCTTGAATAGCAGAGGGTGCCCCCCCCCCTTGAGCTCCCTCTTGTGTGGGTCTTAGAAACCAGGGCAAGTAAGTAGACATGGTGAGCCTCCATGCTCCAGTTGGGAATTCAGCCAGAAAAGAAGAGAACGAGAAGAGACCACACAGGGGAAACCAGTCATTCCAGGAACTGGTCAAAACTTTATTTTCCAAGAAAGCTTTTTATACTTTTTTGGTTATACATAGAGATCAATGGATAATACAAAGTCATGCAGGGTCAGTCACGTGAGGTCAGAAATGGATAATACAAAATCATGTGGGGTCAATCACATGAGGTCAGCAGACCTCGCCAGGCATGTATACAGAGGTCTTAGGTGGCTTTACATCATCTTCTGGCCAGGAGGCCTGCTAACATTTTATGACCCTTTCTGATGATGATTAGTCAACCAAGAAACGTATTTTCTCCAAAGGTGATTTTCTTAAGTCAGGCATCACCCTCCAAAGGCATCAGATAAAGTTGCATTTCTACAGGGCAAAGGTGCAGTGGGCTATAATCAAGAAAAGAATTTACTTAGCCTAAGGTCTAACATAATTAATATCAAGGTTAATACTTATTTCTCCTATATTCTAGTTATATTCATTAATGTATATAAGGGGCAAGGGATATGGAGACTTAGCAGCAAATATTGGCTCAACAATGAAACCCTCCACCGATATAGTTTCTAACTAACTTGCTAATACTATACTAATAATCTTCTAACTTCTCAAGAGAATCTGTTTTTAGAAAGTTTAAAGCATCTCGTGCCTCTCACGGTTGGGAGGCTGTAAACAATCACATGTGGCCGGATGAGCCTGCTCAGGCAGGCTAGAGAACCTTAAGAGGAGTTTGTAAGTTGAAACACTCTTGTCACACCCAGGAATTTTTATTAACTGGAGCTGTAAGTTAACTCCTTCTCCGAGAGAGGTAGCGGGGGACAGCCCCCAGTAAAGTAAGAGGTGTAGGAGAGAGCATAAAGCAGTAAAGTAGGCAGACTCTGGTTTTGGGGGTAGATACTCGGGAACAGGGGGTCTCCCGAGGCTCGATCCTGCCTTTGCGTATGCCGAGCCTCCTTCCTCATGACCTTTGTCACAGGCGGAGTTCCTCATGCTGGCTCCTGGCATCCCATCTCCCCATGACCCAGTGGCCTGGACCTTGTGTGGAGGGCACCATCCTGGGCAGTGCTTCATACCCACAGGTTTGAGAAGGGGTCTCAGTGCTGTTGGGCAGCAGGGATTGCCTCGGGTCCTTCTGGATGTGCAGTCTGCTCTCTGGAAATCAGGATTAAGAAGCTGTGGGTGGAAGTCAGGTATTAACATGCACAGTACCTGGTAAAAACTGGAAGTAGACCTAAAAAGGGAAATTTGTTCTAAGGAAATTGAAGCTAAGTGAGTGAGTTGGTGACTTCAAAATCTCGATTGGAAATGGGATGGAGAGTTCAGTATCAGGTATCATTGATAAAGGGTGTGCTATTCCATCATCTGTTTGAAACTGTGACATGAATCTAAATCTCTGAGAGCTGGAAATTCACTTTCATTGCCTTCATTCTTCAGATTTTGTCTTTTCACTGTGTTCATTTTGTGGTTTGGCACAGAGGTGTTTTTACTTTTGATGCAGGTGAGGTTTCCTCTTCATTGTTTAACCCATAGATTCACCATTTGTTATGGCAGCTGTCTTTTTTCCACTGGGTTTTCTTAGCATCCTTGTCATTAGATTTTAAATATATGCAAATGGTTATTTCTGAACATTCCCTTCTGTTCCCTTGGTGTATAAATCCATGTTTATGCCAGTACTACACCATCTGGATGATATTGCGATATGGCTTGAAAGTTTAAAAAGGGTGGCCTTCATCTTTCATCTTTGTACTTATTGAAGAGTATTTTTGCAGTTTGTGGTCCCCTTGAGATTCGTTATGGCTTCTGGAAAGTTTTTACTATTTCTGCAAACATTTCTATTGTAAGTTTCATAATGAATTCATTAAATCTGTGGAACACTTTGAGTAACTTGGAAATATAGAGTGCTGAGATTTCCAGTCCATGACTACTAGATTTATTTGTTTATTTTGAATTTCTTTTAGAAATGGTTAAGTAGTTTTCAGTGTATGTTTCACCTCCTTGGTGAATTATTCCTAAATATTTCATCCATTTTTAGTACAATAGTAAATAAAATTGTTATGTGATTTTCTTCTAACATTGTTCATTGTGTATAGAAATGTAGCTGATTTGCACATTGACTTTTGTATCCTGCAAGTTTGCTAAAGTTGCTATTTGATGTGGCAGGGTTTTTTTTTGTGTCTGTGTGGAATCTACAGTTTATACATAAAAGACCTTGTCCTCTAGGGAAGAAGGTAACTTTCTAATTTTTCACTTTGGGAAGCTTTGATTTCTTTTTCTTGTCTAATTGCTCTGGTTAGGGGTTTCAGTCCTCTGTTGAACAGTGTTGCAGAGTGCGCGTCCTTGCCTTCTTCCCTATCTCAGAGGATAATTTTTCAGTCTTTCACCATTGAGAACAATGTTAGGTGTGCTCTTTTCATACATCATATATTTTAGTTTGAGATACTTGTTTTGAAAAGAAAACAAGACCCCCAAATGAACGGGAATGTATCAAAAGTGTGAACAGACATGAGATCTCGGGGCAGAGAGAAAAGCACAATGTTAATAGTGGTTGGAAACCTCTTGTAATGGTACATAGAGATGATAGCTTATGGTGAACAACATCAAATTCATGATCTCCGAAGAATATATAGCTTTGGGACCAGGGACCAGGCTTGATCACTCAAGAGCTTTTGTGTAGCAGAGGTTTATTAAAGTGTGAAATGGGACAGAGAAAGCTTCTGACATAGACATCAGAAGGAGGATGGAGAATGCCCCCCCTCGCTAGTCTTAGCAAGGGAGCTATATAGTTTCTCAGTTGGTTATTACAGTAAGTCAAAAGAATGTCTCAAGGTTGTAAAGCTCTTACCAGACCCATGCCCAGAATTTACATTTCAAGATGAGAGGATTAGTCAGAAGATACTCAAGAAGGAGAAACCTGTCCTCGAGCAGGAAACATTGTTGTTCTATTATCTTCAGTTCAGTGCAGTGGCTCAGTCGTGTCTGACTCTTTGTGACCCCATGAAGTGCAGCATGCCAGGCCTCCTGTCCATCACCAACTCCCAGAGTTCACTCAAACTCATGTCCATCGAGTTGGTGATGCCATCCAGCCATCTCATCCTCTGTTGTCCCCTTCTCCTCCTGCCCCCAATCCCTCCCAGCATCAGAGTCTTTTCCAATGAGTCAAGTCTTCGCATGAGGTGGCCAAAGTATTGGAGTTTCACCTTTAGAATCGTTCCTTCCAAAGAACACCCAGGGCTGATCTCCTTTAGAATGGACTGGTTGGAACTCCTTGAAGCCCGAGGGACTCTCAAGAGACTTCTCCAACACCACAGTTCAAAAGCATCAGTTCTTCGGCTCTCAACTTTCTTCACAATCCAACTTTCACATCCATACATGACCACTGGAAAAACCATAGGCTTGACTAGACGGACCTTTGTTGGCAAAGTAATGTCTCTGCTTAGTACAGAGTTTAAGCGGAGTTGTTTTGTTGTGTAATCATCAGCTCTGGGCTTAAAGAAAAAAGTATGTCCTTTTCTCCTCCTTGATAATTCCAGACCGCTTTCTATCCTCCTTGAGAGCCCCAGACCCCTTTCTCCTCCTCGGGTACCCCGCACTTCTCAACCTACCTAGGAATTGACTCTCTCAGATCTTTGGCCAAAGAGATGTTTGTTTGTTAAAGTCCCAGAGGAAGCTTAACCTTTCCCCGAGTCCTCAGCCTGTCCTTCAACATGTATCATGTGTTCTTTCACCCGCCAGTGGTGCTGCAGCTCCATCAGACACAAAGGCAAGGTTTGTATCCACAACACTCGCCATCTCCCTGCTGTGAGCTGGTTGTTCTTGAGTGTGAGGAGCATGAGGTGGGCTGCCTTGCCCCCCCTTCTCTCTTTGTGGTCTTGGATCTATTGACTACTCAATTCTTAGTCCATATAGATCAGAGGTGATGCCCCAAGCGTCTAACCCCTGATCCGGGGCTGCTTTCATCACAGTTGTCATATTTGGAAGATAGAATTGGCAAATGGGAAAGTACTGGCTGCTCTTTAATTTTATCTGGCACCTCAGAACCTGTAATGAACTGTCTCAGTCCCTGTCTGCCTCTTGAGATCGCTCAGCCGTTTCTGCTGTTCTCCTTTTGCTACCATACATGTCAGGGTGTGTGGAATAAGCTGGTGGATTGGATCTTCTGTGCCTGTTACTTAGGAAAACTGTAAGGACAGCAGTCCAACAAAGGGAATACATGTGACTCTTTCAGGCTCTTAGCTTGGCATCTCTGGGTGGACCAAATAGTCCCATCTCAAGGTCTTAGGATATGAGACCCCCACATCTCATAATTTTCCTCTCTTGTACTGGTCTATCTGGTCTGGGAGTGTAGACTCTTCCTGAGTTTGCTTTCTCCTTAGTTTGTATAATTTTTCCTTTTAAATTTGATTTTGAAGTATGTTGCTCTAGGGTCTGAAGTCATGTCCTGTTTCTTTGCTGTTGTAATCTGGCTGTGTTTACGGGGCAGCTCGTCCTGGACTCTCTGTGGTGTGGGTTTACTGGGTAAGAGAAAATTTTTAAAGGAGAATACTTTCCCTTATTGGTTGTAATATTTTCCTCCTGCGTACAGAATTACCACTTGAAGCTACTTAGTATAGTGGTCAGTGTGTTCTGTGATATGAGAAAGTATCTGAAGACCTTGACCTGTACATCTTTTTCTGGCTTTGAGTGATGTCAGAGATGCCTGCGTGAAGGGCACTGTGATAGTGTTGTTCACGTGTACTATCACCATGCCCTTTGAGCCTCACCAAGAGGTGTAGGAACTTCTCCTGACAAGGGTACTGTCCAGGTTCACACCCTCATATTTGTGAGGTTGTTAACTAAACTGTTGCTGATGCTGCATGCTTGTCACCTGGGTGCTATTGATCATTCTGCCTCCACACTTAATTTTGTAGCAACTTAATGACAGAGCTTATGTAGTGGAGTGATAGCTTCAGTGATGAACCATCATTTGTTTTTTTTCAAGGCATAGCTACTTTCCTTTTTTATATTTGTATGCATTATAAATGATTGTCTTTTATTTTTGTCATTAAGTTTCTATTTTATGTTACTCTTTGTATTTTATTTGCAATATGTGGGCTGGTTGGTTAAGAAAGTGCCCCCACCCCTATGGTGGAATTGGTGATCAGTACTTTTTACAGTTCTTTATGTATTCTTGATGTTAAGCTATTACTGAATATATGCTTGGCAATTTTTTTGGTCTTATAGTGTACATTGTTTTTTCACTGCTGAGGATGGTTTACTGCACAATATTTGATAATTAGGATGTGTGCAATTTATCTCTTTTTGTTTTGTTGGCATCAGCTTTTGGTGTTGTATCTGATAAATCATCAGTGAATCCACTGTCAAGAATAATTTTTAAGTTATCCATACGAAATTGTGGATGCTAGGTACACTTGATAATTGTTTCACAGTATACGTATCATTTAATTTTTCTCTGTAGCTTAAACTTACACAATATTTGTCATTGTAAAAGTTGCTTATACAACCCCCTGTATGTCACTGTTTAAAGAGTTGAGTTTAGGAAGGGAAATAATTAAAACACGTTGGATAAAAGAAACAATAACGCAGTTTATCATCATTTAAAGTGTCTTGCTCTTGGAAGGCTGTGCTCAGTGACCCAAATGATCACATCCCTTAAGTCCTCCATCTCAGACACCCAGGTACTAACCCTGAGTTTGTTGAACTCAGCACTATGCTAAGTTTGCTGTTTTGTAGGGTGTGAGTAGGGAATGGCCCATTTCTATCCGGGCAGAGTTTTGTATTTGTAATATAGAGACTGGTCTCATAACTGCCCGAGTTCCCAGATCCCTGCATTGCTTCAGCCTCACTAGCAGGATCTGAGCACAACATGCTGTGAAAAACAGCTTTTATTGAGAATAAACCCTTTTAGCCTTAAGAGGAAGTATCTCGTCTTACGACATAACTTGGAACTTTTACCTGAGCAGTGTTACAGACGGTAACTTATTGCTGTCAAGGTAACAGGCCCCGCCCCCTCCGCGGCCCGCCGCTCCCAGGAGCAGTGCGCACGGCGGCTGCTCTTCCCGCTCCTGGTCGGAAGCTCTAATACAAAAGCCCTTTCACAGAGTCGGAAGTTGGAGAGCGCGGAGCCGAGTTCCCCGAGCGGCGCCTAAGCTTCCTTCTAGAGTAAGTTTGCAGAGCTCGCCACCCCTTCAACCCCCACCTCCGCCCCGCTCACTCGTCCTCATGGTGTGGGAATTCTCAGCGACCTGAAATCCCTGGCACCCGGTGCTCGGCCCCGGATAGACGCTGCCGCTGCGGCCCAGTTATCTTTTCGTTTGGGTTTTAAGTGTTTCTGAGGTGGTTTCGGGCCTCGGTGCGCGTAGACACCGCCTCTGGCGACATTTTCCTGCTTAAAACCCTTTTTAATCTCTGGCCTCGCCAAGTAAAGCCCTCTCTCGCGAGTTGGAGTCGCGCCCCGCCGAGTCACCTTTTCGACCCCTGGAGGCAGAGCCCGTCGCCCCCGCTCGCGGAGAGGCTGCGCCCTCTGCCTGGTCCCGGGATTCCGGAGAGCCCGCCCGCTCCTGAGCCCCCTCTCTCCCAGCCCCTCTGTCCTCTCGTCTCCTCAGGCCGGTCCTTCTGCCCCGCAGGCCCCCCTTTCCCGTCAGCCCGTTCCTTCACCCCGCGTAGGGTAGGTGACCTGGGCCAGCCATGTGACAGCCAGTGCTGTAAAACAGAGAAGTATTAGTAAATTAGAAAGCCAGATCTCCAGGGACTGGGAAACAGCATAGGGAGCACTGCCCTGTCTCAGTGATGGGAGCGGGGAGGCGAAGGGCGATGAGGGGCGTCAGAGGTCGAGAGCCCCTAACTGGGTTTTGGCCGGGTTTGAGTCCCGAGTTTTGTTTTCACCCGCTTGGAGTCCCGCCACATGGGTTCAAGTCTCAGTCTGAGGTGGCCGGTTTTATCATGGTGCTGGCAGAGGAAGAGGTAAGGAGCAGAGGAAGAAAGGGCTGGAAGGAAGCATAGCCACATGGCCTGCCAGAGAGTGGGGAGGAAGGGAGAGTCACAGCGAGAGGAGGGGAGTAATCTGGAGCGCAGAGAGGGAGCCGAAATGGGGGAAGAAAGAGGCAGACATAGGTATGGATTTTTGAAAGACTCAGGAAGGTTGGAGAGAGAGCGTTTCGAGGGGAAACGAATTGCAGCAGCCTGGGACAGGACACATGTGAGAGAGGAAATAGGACAGGAACAGCAGGAGAGCAGAGGGGGAGAAAAAGAGACACTGAGACCCAGATGAAATAGGGAGATAGGTGAACAGAGGGGTAGGCTCGATCCAGGTGTGGCCAGTTATTTGGATACAGATGATTTTTTTAGTTATACAGAGGAGGATGAGAATTTCAAAACTCCTGTCTATAAGGCTTGTGTCTTGTTTTATTAGTTGTGGCAGAAGATGACTTTCATTTGCAAACCCTGTTGAGCCTGGGGCAGTGGCTTGATTCACTGAGGTGTGAGTGACCCCCTTCCCTTGTCCTATCATAAAATAGAGGTCAGGGAAGAAGAGACCTGGGGCAAGAAATGACTGACTCTAGACTGTCACTCTGTGGTAGCGTTTTTTTGTTTTAATGAAGTTTTTTGGCCGTGCTGTGCCCTGAGCTCGGGAGTTGTGGCTCCTAGGTTCTAAAGCACAGGCTCAGTAGTTGTGCACAGGCTTAGTTGCTTGTACTTGTGGGATCTTCCTGAACCAGGGATAGAATCCATGTCCCCTGCATTGTCAGGCAGATTCTTATCCACTGTATCATTATTGGGTAGCATTTTTAAAGGAACAATTTTTTTAAAAAACGGATTCACATTTTCTCCTTTCTTTATGTATGGTGCTTTTTGTAGCTTGGAATAGGTCTTAATTCATTCAGTTTCTGTACTCATTTTTAACTTCAGAAATAAGCTTTTTTAGTTTCCAGTATTCTAGTCTTATCATCCTTTTCTAAATATGATTATTCTCCACATTTTTTTAAACTTTGACACCAGATTTTTAGATTAAAAATAATTCTGTTTGGTTTTTTTTTTTTTTTTTTTTTTCAAATTTTTTTCAGATTCATTCCTTGCCTGAGTGCTTTCTTCCCTTCATCTCATACATTTGAAATTTTCTTTGGTAAGTAGTAAGTCATCTTAGACTATTTTGTGCCATACTTAGCAAAAGTGTCACCTCGTTTATCAGTTCTAATGAGTTAAATGAACCCAGAGCCTATTATACAGAGTGAAATAAGTCAGAAAGAGAAAGACAAATACTGTATATTAATGCATGTATATGGAATTTAGAAAGATGGTACCAGTGATCCTGCATGCAGGGCAACAAAGGGAGACACAGATGTACAGAACAGACTTTTGGACTCAGTGGGAGAAGGTGAGGGTGGGATGGTTTGAGAGAATAGCACTGAAACATGTAAATTACCATATGTAAAATAGAATGATCAGTGCAAGTTCAATGCACAAAGCAGGGTACCCAAAGCCAGTGCTCTGGAACAACCCAGAGAGATCTGGTGAGGAGGGAGGTGGAAGAGGTTTAAGAATGGGGGGGTGCTGCTTCTGCTGCTAAGTCGTGTCAGTCATGTCCGACTCTGTGCGACCCCATAGACGGCAACCCAACAGGCTCCTCTGTTCCTAGGATTCTCCAGGCAAGAATACTGGCATGGGTTGCCATTTCCTTCTCCAGTGCATGAAAGTGAAAAGTGAAAGTGAAGTTGCTCAGTCGTGTCCAACTCTTAGTGACCCCATGGACTGTAGCCTACCAGGCTCCGCCATCCATGGGATTTTCCAGGCAAGAGTACTGGAGTGCGGTGCCATTATCGTCACTAAGTGAAAGTGAAAGTGAAGTCACTCACTCTTGTCCGACTCTTTGCAACCCCATGGACTGTAGCCTACCAGGCTCCTCCCTCCATGGGATTCTCCAGGCAAGAGTACTGAAGTGGGTTGCCATTTCCTTCTCCAGGGGATCTTCCGGACCCAGGGATCGAACCCGGGTCTCCTGCATTCCAGGCAGACACTTTAAACTCTGAGCCACCAGGGAAGCCCGTTATAGTCACTAGCAGTCTGTTAATGAAGGAAAGGAAGGTTTTAAAACTCAGAATGGCACCAGGCCCCTCATCCATAAAATGCATTTTGGGATAATCTTGGCAGCAGATGATTCATTCCAGGCCATAAAATGATTAACTTGAATCTTGTAGAAGGGCAAATTACCATACAAATAGTTTTGTTTACATAGATTAGGGGAACAATATCTAAGTATAATGTACTGGTTTGTGAAGTAGGTTCTCAGCCATTAGGCGGAACTGACTTGAAGACAGAGTCTGGGGTAAGTGCATAGTCCATTCACATAACTTAAGACAAACATTTCCATAAGAAAAATGGATTGGTTAACTCAAGGTTTGAGAATAGTTAACTTCAGGTGCAACAGTCATCAGGGCAACAAGTATGTTAAGAGAAACCTCGTTTTAAATCTGTATAGAGAAGGAAAAATATATCGCTAGTTTGTTTCCTCCTGCCGCTTAAGAGAGATAAAAATGTCTGACACTTACAGCCTATTTCCTCCATTTGGAGACCCTGGCTTTCCTGCCTGTTACCCTTTCAGTCCCCCCTTTTCTTTTAGAAGAATTATGTTGCCTAGGGAAAAGGGGCATCATTCTTGTTCCATAACTGCTTCCCAGCTGACAAGGGGCATTGTCCTTAAATTGGTGAGGCAACATATTCTCCTAACCCTCATACTGAAGATGTCTGATCCAGGGTCCCCAAATAGCAGCTGGAAGCAGCTGCAGCAGTAGCAGGAGTTTGAGCAACTATTGCAGGAAGGGGGACCCTTCAAGAGCTCCTGAAACTGAGATTTTGTCTAACACTTGGAAATGAATTGTCTGAGGAGACACATGTGCTGACAAAGCAAGAGATTTTATTGGGAAAGGGCACCTGGGTGGAGAGCAGTAGGGTAAGGGAACCCAGGAGAACTGCTCTGCCACGTGGGTTGCAGTCTTGGGTTTTATGGTGATGAGATTAGTTTCTGGGTGGTCTTTGGCCAATCATTCTAATTCGGAGTCTTTCCTGGTGGCACATGCATGGCTCAGCCAAGATGGATGCTAGTGAGAGGGATTCTGGGAAGTGGACAGACACTCCATGTCTCCTTTCGACCTTTCCCGAACTCTTCAGGTTGGTGGTGGTTCATTAGTTCCATAATCCTTATCAGGATCTCCTGTCATAAAATAACTCATGCTCATAGTTACTATGGTGCCTGGCCAGGGTGGGTGGTTTCAATCAGTGTGCTTTCCCTAACACAACCATTTGTCCATATGTCACATTATGTCCATAGTTAAAGTACAAACTGTTGCACCAGTCCATTTTAGGGTTGGTCATCAGATGAAGAAGAGGCATCACATATGATGGTTGTTGAAGGTATTCGCAGACTTGGAGAAAGTCTTTTTCTTGAAGTGGAGATGTCCACCACAAAAGCCTTTCATGATGAAGAGGGGAGCGCTCCGCAGACCCAGCAGTTAGACCAATTGTGGAATGCAGCGTAGGAGTGAGCCCAGGACAGGAAGGCATTGTCTTGAGGATCAAACGGCACACTCAGGATTTTTGGAGTCAGCAGAAGTAGGCTCACATAGATTATCAAGCCCGTCTGAAAAGTACAAAGTAGAGCATAGCAAGTAAAGATGTAAAGTGAAGTCACTTAGTTCTGGTCAGGGTGCCACCTCTTAACTCAAGTGTGATGTACCCACGAATCAATTCCTGGCACTTTGACAGCTGTGGAAGAAGAAAGAATAACCTGGTAAGGGATTTCCCAGAGAGGCTCGAGGGATGGGCCCCAGATCCCAATGTTTTTAGATCCCAATGTCAATAGACTTGGGTCATGGGGTTACATTTGATATAAATGCCAGTGTAACAAAAGCCTAACCTACAACAACCGGTAAATCTACCTTATTTACATGCTAGGTGGACAAGATCCGTGTTTCAATGGTATGAGTATATTGCTGCCTTATTTGTACCCTCTATAGGGACAACAGATACCATGATTGAAGTAGAGGCCTTGACTAATTTTACAAAACAGGTCCTCCTAGATAGAACAAAAGCCATCCAAGCCTTAAAAGAGCAACTCCAAATGAGAAAACCAGTAATTCATAATAGAATGGCTTTGGACATACTCACAGCTGCTCAAGGAGGGACATGTGCTATAATTAAGGTTGAATGTTGTGAATACATTCCTGACTTATCTGGCAATGTATCGACTGCTTTAGATGACATGAAAAACCAGGTAAAAACAATGTCAAATAAAAACATTCCTTTCTGGACTTCGGTCCTATCTCGGGTGAAGGGTAATTGGTGGAAAACTGTATTTAACACTGTTACAGTTGCCTTGATAGTTCTGCTTTGTGGACCCTGAATTTTACAATGTATTATGAACTTTGTAACCTGAAGGTTGATGTCATTCTCCCAAATTGGTCGGAGAGCCAGGGTGCAATATATCCCTATGAATGATGCTCATAAAATGAGTTAAGAGCATCAGGAGGGGGGAATGAAGAAGGAATTCATAGGGTCTGGACTCCATCTTAGGTCTGTTCATGCTGATCATGCTCAGCCACCTTTCCAATGGACTCTGAACTCTGTGTTTAGTGTCTGTGAAAACAGGATAAGACCCCCACCAGACAGGGGAACCTTGTCATATCTAGGTTACTCATTGCCTAAGAGAAAACATATACTAATCACCCCTTCCTCCAGACAGGCCATAAATTTTTCTGTATCTATTGGAGTGTAACCTTGGGTTTATTGATTATTGGCTAATTGTTTGACTGTTTGAGCACATAGCACATGAATGATGGGGTTATTGGGATTGTATTTCCCTTGGTTTATGTAAGTCTTAAGGAATTTGGAATGGTGGGTTCAGAAACGTACACATGGAGTATAAAAGATTTTCACAAATGCTGGTCAGGGTCCTTGGCTAAGAGGAGACACTGCCTTGGGCCCGCTGGTGTAGTAAACTGCACTCCATTATCTGCATTGTCCTTCTGAGTGAGTTTGTTTCCCGGAACATGTGGCTACAACAATAGGTAGGGGATGATTTAGTATGGGTTTAATTTTCTCAGGGTCTATGGCCCTAGTCCCTTCTGATATGATTAGGCCCAGATATCTAATAGATTGTTGACAAAGCTGAGCCTTTTCTCTTGATGCCTTATAACTGCAGCCTGCCAGAAAGTTAAAGAAATCTTCTGAGGCTCCTGAACAAGCTTCCTCTGTCTCAGCACAGAGCAAAATATCATCTACATATTGTAACACCACCACTTCAGAGGTATTAAAGTTTTGTAGATCCTGTGACAAACTTTGTCCAAATAAGTGAGGACTATCACGAAATCCTGGGGGGAAAACTGTCCAGGTTAACTGAGAAGCTGGCTGCGTAGGGTCTTCAAAGGCAAATAGAAATTGACTTTCCTCCGCCAAAGGCACAGAATAGAAAACATCTTTCAAATCAATTACTGAGAAATATTTGGCTCGTTCAGGAATTTCAGACAGTAGAGTATAAGGATTAGGCACCATGAGGTGTAAAGGAACTACAGCCTCATTTATTATTCATAAATCTTGAACTAGTCTCCATTTACCATTTGATTTCTTTATACACAAAATAGGAGTGTTACATGGACTGTTACAGGGAACTAATAGTCCCTGCTCCTTTAAAGTTTTGATGATGTGTTTTAACCCTTAACCTCAGGTTTCAGTGGATACTGCTTCTTATGTGGAAATAAGTGGGACTTTGAGCTTGACAACTACAGGAATAGCATTTAGTGCTTGACCCACAGATTTTCCATCAGCCCATACTCTAGGATTTACATTTTGTTCAACTAGAGGGAGAGAAAGGGAGGGCTCCATATTTATGAAAACAGAGGCATGGACCTTGTTCAGTATATTCCTCCCCAAAAGGGGTGAGGGAGACTCTGGCACAATCAGAAACTCGTGTGAAAATAGCACAGAATCTCAGTTACAACACAAAGAATAACTGAAATAATACCCTTTGGCTCGTCCAGACAGTCCCATTATGGAAATGGATCGGGAAGGAAGTGGGCCAGGGGCTTCAGTAAGCATGGAGTAAGTTGCCCAGTATCTAAAAGGAAATCGATGGATTGGCCCCCCACAGTTATTAATACCTGGGGTTCCTCAGGTGTAATTAGGACAGGAGCTTGTGTGGGGACTCCCAGGCACCTTCAGTCCTGATTCAGAAATGTCTTTTTAGATTTGTATAGAGAAGGAAAAAAAATATTGCTAGCTTGTTTCCTCCTGCTGCTTAAGAGAGAGAAAAATGTCTGACACTTGCAGCCTATTTCCTCCCTTTGGAGACCCAGTTTGTTTCCTCCTGCCGCTTAAAAGAGATAAAAATGTCTGACACTTGCAGCCTATTTCCTCCATTTGGAGACCCCTGGCCTTTCTGCCTGTTACCCTCTCCACATCTTGTAATAAAATAGACTTATTTTCAACTGTGGTTTTACCAAAGACATGAATTGTGTGTATGTGTTTATGTGTGCACACACAAATGGATATTTCTGGTCTCAGCTCTTTACCAGAGAATGACGGAGGTATGACATTAGATCTTGTGAAATTAAAGGCATTTCTTTGAGAAATGGGAAAATAAAAGAACATTTAACATGATAAAACCAACGAAGTGCTTCATTCTTTCCTTTCAAAAAGAGAAAAAAAAAGACACCTAATTTAACTGGTTAGTCTAATGGTCTGTTTTCTCCATTTTCGATGATCAGTGGAAAAAAAGTGAGCTGTGTGGTGATATGAAGATGTTTCCCTCAGGTCCCACTTGTAACATGCAGATGAGAGACTAGACCGGAATCTCTGAGCATGAAAAACAGTGACCCGTGAAATGATTAGCCAAATTGGCTGTGTGTCTCTGTGTGGCAGTTCTGGTTTGGAGGGAGTTTCTCATGGTAATCAGAATTGTAAATAGATTCCAGTCCTCCCTGAATGAAAAAGGAAAAGGAAAACTGTACAATGGAGGCAGGATCACAGGCTCAGAATTAGATGACTTCTATGAATAAGGCTAAATCTGAAGGGAGATTTTTTTATATCCTGACGTTCAGACCTCCACTGGCTTTCATTTGTTCTTGGGTCAAAAGCTTGACTCCTCACTGTTTCCCCACAACCCTCTGTCAAGCTCAGGGCCCTGTCAGTGTCTCCAGCCTCATCCTGGGAGTTGACCCTTTGCTCATGGTTCAGCCTGTCCTGGTCTCATTTACCTTTTCTCTGTTTCCAAATACCAAAACCATTTCTGTCTGACATTGTAGTTCCTTTTCTCACCTTCAGGTCACCGTGCCTCAGGCCCTTTGTCACTCTTCAAGTCTAGGCTCAGAGAGGTCTCCCCATCCCCTCCTAACAGTTTCTCTCATGTTACCCAGGTTTATTGCCTCTGTATCAGTTGCCATCAGCAGAAATTAATGCCCTTCTTCATGGGTTATGAGTCCTTCCTGGTTCCCCTCTTTTTAGGGCTCATAGTTTTCCTCTTCTTCCCAGCGTGGCTGCAGTACCTGTTACTGGAAATGTCTTTAGATGACAGGACTATGGGTTGGGCTGAATAATCCTCAGGGAAGACCAAGAGAACAGGGCAGGTGATGAAGATGTTTCCCATGTTCTGGACATTTCAGCTGTAATTGATCTTTACCCCATGTGACTACTTAATTACTCAAAAGATGAGCCAAGAAATATAGGAAGTCCTGAAAAGCCCTACAGAACTGGTGTCCTCAAGCGGTGAGCTAAGATGTCCCCATGTTTCGTCTGCTGGGTTTCATCCTCTGCAGCCCCCAGATCTAAGCTCTGTCCAACCAGGACCAGTCACCATCGTGGACAGCAGCTTTGCCATCTAGGAGTTCATGTGCTCAGTGTCAGCGTTGTGATTTCAGTGCACTGAGGATGAGCAGAAATCCAAAACCTAATGAGGCAGGAAGGAAACGCTGCCCCCTGTGCCCCGCAAGAGCTAGAATATCTTCCAAGTAGGTGTGGGTGGAGAAAACAGGAGAGAGTGAGACCTGGAGACCCTTCCTTTGAGACTTCCTCATCTCAAATGCCTTGGTACGTGGACTCCATAATGTCCCCAGGTGGTGGCAGACTTTCCCAGAAGGGCCAGTCTCTTGATTTTCATACTGCATGTGCAGTGTCCTTTGGGTGGTAGCTCGTGGGCACTCCTCTTATGATCCCCTTTGCTAGGAAACCCCTGTGTGCTTTAGTCTTCCTTAGGCCAGTCATCAGAGAGGAGAGGTAGACAAATGGGGAAAGCGGAGGGAGCCTGGTGGGGTCTGCAGGATGGTTGTGGCAGTACTTGGGGGCATCAAGGTGAGCTCAGTGAATGGAGCGTGCACCCATCCCAAGTGTAGTTGCAGGGACAAGGGGTGTGTGGATCTGTTGGAAGAGAATGTCTCCATTCAGGCTGGAGCACCAGGAAGCTGGTTTGTTGGAGAGCCCGCATGGAGTGGTTTGAGGTTCTACTGCCTGAGCTCGTGTTCCCCAGGACAGCAGTGCTGAGGCTGACATTTGCCTGCACAGGTTTGATTTGACAACTCGTGACCACACGTGAGCAGCAATGAAGGACTTGGAATTCAGCCAAAAGATGTCTTTTCCACTGTTAGAATGTGGCCTGGGCTGAGCCCGCAGGCATCTGTGGGTGCAGGAGGATGGGAGCCTTGGGCTTGAGGAGCTGGTTCTAGCAGGTGCCCCCAGCATCCACTCCACTCCCAGGCTTTTGTTGGCTCTTTTAGCAGGCAGGCACCGTAGAGTAACATGGAAAATCTCAGGTCATTTTTATGCATCAACTTTGGTATCATTGTGTACTTGGGGTTGCCAGTGCAGAAAGGTTCATGTGCATTTGGGAAGATACCAAGAGAATCTGGAGTGTTTCCTTGGAAGATGCTGAGGTCTCAGTGGGCCATGTGCATCATTGCAATTATCCCTCTTTTTCATAGTCTTTGGAGATTTCAATGTTTGACCTGGATCACTCTCTGTAAATGAAACTATGGTGTCTTGTGTCTGTGGATCCTTGGGTGTCCTCTTTTGTATTTTGCCTCATGCATGAGCTATCAGGGCTTGGGATGCTTTGTGTTTGTATAAGAGGGTTAGAGGCTCATTATGGGCTCTGGACACTCTGTTGGACACCATGAAAGTTTGCAAGTTTGTTTCAGTCCCGCTGGGAAAATAGGAGCACTAGGTTAAGATCACAGAATGCTTGTTATAAGGTGGTCCTGCTCGGTAGGAATCTCTGGGCCCAACCTGAGAAGAGTCATAAAGTCCTGTGACGTCGGGGAGGATGGCTCCAAAAAATCAGAGGGCAGCGATGCCACAGTGATCTGCAGCCTGGAGGCTTGTCCTCTAGAAGATGCAGCTGCAACTATCTTGCTGCCAGGCTGGGTTCTGTGTTATCCACTCCTGTCCCTCCCAAAATAAGCACACATACAGCACAGTACAGAAAACATGTAATCTTAACTGCACTGTTGTTGGTAATGTAAATGGTGCTGCTATGTTGGAAAATAAAATGGAAGTTCCTTAACAAATTAATATAGAACAGGCCTACAGTCTGTCAAACCCATTTCTGACAGATATCCAAAGGAAAAGCAATCAGTTTTTCAGGGATATGTCCACAGTCCCATGAGTGTGACTGGATTTGCAGTAGCCAAGGCATAGACACAGCCCAGATGTCTCTTGACAAAAGAATAGGTTACAAAAGTGTAGTATAGAAATATTTATTATATACTGTATATTCATGAACTATTTTTTCTCTGTATATAAATATAAAAATCAAGAATCCTGCATTTATGCTAGAATGAGTGAACCTAGAGAACATTGTGCCAAGTTAAATAAGCCTGACAAAGGAGGACAGACACTATGTGGAAACTAGAATTGTCAAACTCATAGAGCCATCGAGTAATAAGGCTGTTACCAGGAGGTGGGTGGAGGGGGAAATGGGGCACTGGTAGTCAAAGAGTGGAGATTTTCTGTTGTAAAATAGTGAGTTCTGGGGATCTGAGGTACTGCATCCTGCCGGTAGTGTTTCTTTATCCTTGAAATTCACCCAGAGAGAAATAAAACAGTGTAGTTATATGTGGAAGTGTGACTTACTCCACTATAATAATTATTCAGTGTATGAGTCTATCACATGATCACTTTATACCATTTTTGTTAGTTACACCTTAGTAAGGCTGGGAAAGAAAAAGAGAGTTTGGGGGTGCTTTTCTCCTCTGAATGGTGCTCAGTCCAGGCTTCATGTTTCATTGATGACGCATTTTGCATACACGTGCCAGAGTCCAGCTCCAGCAGCCAGGGAATCATCCTGAAGAGATGAGCGGTGTCGGCGGAGAATGATGCAGCCTCTGACTCAAGGTACGGGACTACATGTTTATTTCAAGCTTTAGCTTCTCTTTTATACTTTGAGAAAAACATTAAGTCAGAGGTTTGGCATTTTCAGTTTCCCCTCACCCAGATTTATTATCTCCATAAAACCTTGTTGCCCTTCAAACAGAGTTTCTGCTTCATCGATTCTCTCAGAATCCTGTTTACTTTAATTTGTGATTATATCGTAACTCATGCTAATGTCTGAGCTGCATACCACATTCCTCAGTTTATTTATTATCTTTTTAAATCGTGTTTGCCCCTAGCATCGTAAGTTCACTATCTCCTAAAAAGGCTTCTAGCTATTAATATCTCTGAAATTCCTAATGTATAAGCTATAGTAAAACATGCTAGCACTACCACATTCCTTAAATTTTTAGCTTCTAAGTATTCTTAATTATTCCTAAACCCTAAATTTGGCAAACTTCCGTTGCCATAAACATTTCCCAAACAATTAGATTTCAGATAACCATCCTTCCCATGGCCTCAAGCTGCGGCCTACGTGCTCAGCCTGGAACACTCTTGTAAAGATCCTTGAACAAATGTCAGTGGTTAACTTTATGGATTATTCTCTGGGCACAACTGCAGAAGGCTTTGTGCCTTCTCATGCTCCTTTCAAGGACAATAAGCACCTTAACATTCTTTTCAGTCAACTCAACCAAGGAAAGAAAAAACAAGTTAGAATCACAAGCCCTGACTCCTTCATCCCAGGTCTGAGCCTGCAGGACAAGAAGAGGGGCTTGGGGCCGTGCCTACATTTTCTCAGTAATGCCTAATGCAGCTCCCGACACACGTTTTGTACCCTCTGACCAGAGATTCCCCTTCAGATAGTTTGTGTTGGTCCACAGCTTGAGAATGTTTAAGATGCCCCAGTTGATTCCAGTCTGGATCCCTTACTGAGGATCAGGACTCTTGAGTCCTCCCAGTCCTGAGGGCTGAGATCTGGCCTGAGAAGGGGATGCTCTGTTCTGAGTGGGGATGGATCAGGGCCTGCTGTGTGACCTGAAGGAGATTGCCTGGTCAGTGGAGGTGCCTCCTGCTGCTGTGTACATGAGGCCTCACCAGGAGGGGAGTGTGATCTAAGGGAAAGTGTGGGAAAGTCCCATGTTGGTCTCTCTGCGGAAGTTGACTGTCCTGAGTCCCTCCTGAGAGAGTGGCCACAGGGGACTGTCTGTTCCTCATGGTGAGGGCTTCCCTGTGTGTGTGTGGTTGGGGCTCAGGAAGGGGATGTGTTGACTGTAAGCATTAAACAGCATGTTTTCAACTTTCATGATAGACCTCTGAAGACTCGTGTTGCCTGAGGAAGCCCTGAAGTTAAGAAAGAGGAAAGAAAAGGGGTGAGGCATGGCTCTTACTCAGGTAAGGTCATATTTAGTCTGTCCTAGCTGAAATGCCCTTCTCTGGACTCACTAATCGTGTCTGACTCTGGAGTGTCCTGTGTGACTCCTGTACATGCACACTCACCCGAGGCCTTCCCTCAGCCCTGTCGTCTCCACTTAGATCCCATCTCCCCATGACCCAGTGACCTGGCCCTTGTGAGGAAGCTCCCCTGGGCGCCGTCCAGGGCAGGGCTTCTCACCCACGGCTTGGAAATGGGGTCTCAGTGCTGTTGGGCAGCAGGGAATGCTTAGGGCCTATCTGGATGCGCTGTCTGCTCTCTGTCAACCAGGGTAAGGAAACTGCACGTGGATGTCAGGTGTTAGTATGCACAACAGCTGGTAAAATCTGGGAATCAGATCAATGGAGCCTGTCCTTTCCCTTTTGTGTATCTTGACATCCTTGTGAATATACCTTACATATACACAAAGAATTATTTCTGAGTACTGTGCTCTGTTCAGTTGGTTTGTCTGTTTTTATACCAGTACCACATCACCTTGATTACCTTGTAATAGGTGTTGAAATAGAAAGACCTCCACCTTCCTACTTCAAGAGTTTTGCTGTTTGCTCTTTGAATAGTTCTAAGACTTTCACCATGTTTTTTTCTGCTTCTACAAAGATTGTCATGGTAATTTTGATAATGAGTTAATTGGTTGATTGACCCTTTGTGTAGTTATTAAAGAATCTGTTTTGATATAGCATGTTTCTTTTGTAATCTTTATGATTTTTACTGATGAAACTTCGTCATGTGGAAAAGAAGATACGGTTACTTCTTTTTAAATTTTGGGACCTTTGATTTCTTTTTCTCATCTAATTGCTCTAAGGGTTTCAGTGCTTTCTTGAACCGCAGTGCAGAGTGTGCATCCTTGCCTTCTTCTTGACCTCAGAGGAAAAGCTTTCTTTCATTCTTTCCCAATTGCTGTGCTCTTTTCATAATGGCATTTATTATGTTGATAATCGTATAATTTATGGTTTGTAGTTTGTTGAGTGTTCCATCTTGAAAGATTGTCAAATTGTTGTTGAATGGTTTTTTTTCTGCATCGAGTTGATCCTGTTTTTTTTTCCCCCCTTTAATCTGTTAATGTAATGTGTTATGTTAGTTCATTTTTGTATGTTGACTTCTCCTTGCCTTATATGAATAAAATCCATTTGGTCATGGTGTCAGTTCTTTTTATTTATTTATTTAAATTATTTTAATTGAGGGATAATTGCTTTACAGAAGTTGTTATTTTCTGCCATACACCAGCATGAATCAGCCATAGGTTTACATATGGCCCCTCCCTCCCATCTTCCTCCCTATCCCACCCCTGTACGTTGTTAGAGAGCCCCTGTTTGAGTCCCTGAGTCAGTCAGCAAATTCGCACTGGCTCTCTACTTTATATATGGTAATGTAAGTTTCCATGTTACTCTCTCCATACATCTTACCCTCTCCTTCCTCCCCTCCCACCTCCATCTGTTCTCTGCGTCTGTTTCTCCAGTTCTTTTAAATGTGTGTTGAAGTGGGTTTGCAAGTATTTTAATTTTGCATCAGTATTCATCAGGGGTGTTGGTTTCTAGTTTTCCTTTCTTGTGTCTTTGGGAAATCAGCAAACTATTAGAACCATGCTTGCTCCACAGAATTAGCACGATTAGTGGTAATTCTTCTGTAAATGTTTGGTAGTATTTGGTCCTGTATTTTTCTTAGAGGTTTCTAACTACTTTTTAAATCTCTCTAGTTATAATGGGCTTCCCTGGTGACTCAAATCATAAAGAATCTGCCTACAGTGCAGGAGACCCAGGTTCTATCCCTGGGTCGGAAGATTCCCTGGAGAAAGGAATGGCTCTCTAGTCCAGTATTCTTATCTGGAGAAATTCCACGGACAAAGGAGCCTTGTGGGCTACAGTCCATGAGGTGACAAAGAATCAGACACGACTGAGTGGCTAACACTTTCACTTTCAACACTTATCAATTTTTTAAATTTCTTAATAAGTAAAATAGTTTGTATGTTTCTGAGAATTTGCCAGTATCTCCTGTATTCTGTCATTTATAGTCATTATCCGTCATACTACTTCCTTGTCTTTTTGACCTCAGTTGTAATCACTCCTGTTTCATATCTGTTTTTAGTTATTTGAATCTTTTTTTTTTCTTGTCCTTAGTCAAGGTGGGGGTTTTCCTATACAGTTTTTTCAAAACATCAACTTTTGGTTTGTTGATTTTTATATTTTTCTACTTTCTATTGTATCCCTGGTTTAATCTTTCTTATTTACATGTTTCCTTCTGCTAAACTTGAGTTTAGTTTGTTTTCTGTTTTCTGCTTCCTAGAGGTCTAAAAATAGATTTCAGATTTAAGATCTTTTTTTTACTGTAAGCATTTAACAGTTCAGACTTTCCTTCTAGTACAGTGTTCTCTCTGTGTTATAAATTTTGTAATGTTGTCTTTTCGTTTTTATCCATGTATTTAAAAATTTCCTTGTGATTTTTTTTCCTGGACCCATTTGTGTTGTAAGAGTGAGTTGTTTAATGTTCACATTTGAGGAATTTTCTTTTTTTTCTTGTTTATTTTGTTGTTGTTAGGGAAGATACTTTTATGGTATCAATCTCTTAAAATGGTTAATTTTGGCCTAACATGTGGTGTCTCATAGAGAATGTTTTCTGTGTCCTTGAGATACATGTGTTTTCTGCTTTTCTTGGGCTGTGTGATCTGTACATGCCTGTTCAATGTTTGCTTCATTTTTCTGAGATATCTTATGTTAGATGTATATATATTTTCACTTGTTACAGCATTTTGGTAAATTGACCGTTTTATCATTATACAATATTTATCTCATTGCACTTTCGTTTTTCTTCAGTTTGTTTTGTCTGATATAGCAGTCTCCCCTGCTCTCTTTAGGATGGACTGTCTTTTTCCATCCTTTCACTTTTCACCTTTCCATGTCTTTAGGTTTGTGAGTACTACCTGTTTCAAGTCTCTGACAAACTCTGTGTCTCTTGCCCTGGTTTTTTCCCTCCTGTTAGTTCTTCTAGTGGCCCCTGAAAGACAGGCACCCTGGACAGCTCCTTTCATGCCACTACAATTTCAGAAGGAATGTATTGAATATTTCCTTCCTATCATGATGTTTCTTCAGATAGTCTTGCTTAATAACTATATTTTTTCCATATTATTTTTGCCATGATTTTTAATTCTCCAAGAAGTTTTTTTACTTTGCTATTCTGATAAGTTTTTTTTGTCATAATCTAATGACTCTTCTAATTTCAAATCACTGTTTTATTAATGGAAAAAAAAAGCAAAGAAAGTCTTTGGCTTCTGTTAATGCCTTGCTATGTAAATCTAAATGGATAAAAATTTATATCTTTGTATATGGTAATTTTATTATGAATTAAGTTCAAGTATTCTTTTTTTTTTTTTTTTAATGTTTTTACCAGTTTTCTTTTGGTAACCTAGTGTAGAATCCTGTTGACAAACTCAGCTGAGTGCAAAGGATACATTTTTATTGTCTGAAAGATGCTGAAACACATGTGAATAAAAGGATGATATAAAATTGTCCAAAAAATCTGTCAAAAGATGAATCCTCTCAGGTCAATTAGTTTTTATAGATAAGCATGCATGTATGTGCAAGTCTGCAGTTTAGGTAGAAGACGTCATGATTTAAAAACTACATATCACCTTTTTTTTTCAGTTGATATTATGTTATCAGTATAATCTGCAGCGTTGAAATTTTCTAAAAATCCTGTTAGTGTTTTAAGTAGTAAATTACTAACAGTTGTGTTTCTGTATTCACGTCTATAAGACCTTTCATGCCATTCCACATTGTTCACCTTGGACTTTTTTTTTTCATATTAATACAATATTTATTTGTTTTCCTTCTGTCAAACCCTGAGCCCAGCACTTTCCCCAGATTGCCTGGGGATTTACAGGAAAGGGAACATACAGGGCAGACACAGGAGAAAGAACTATGGGAGGTGGAAACAGCTGCTTCACATCGTGAAGAAGATAAGCTAGACCACCAAGAGGCAAAAGAGCCCCATGGCCTTTGAGAGGGCCAAGCCCATGGTGTAGAAAAGCTACTGTTTCAGAGAAGGGTTCCTGGCATAACAGTGATGAAGCTCCCAAACACAGTCCCAATTCCAGGCCCGGAGCCAGCCACCCCTGCTGTGGCAGCTCCAGCTCCAGGGAACTTGGCTGCTGTGTCAAAGTCCTTTGAAATGGCACTGGTTTGGAAGCTGTGGCTAAGAATAAGTGAGATGGTCCAGGGACCTGGGGCTGCCAAGCTGCTGTGGCTCTCATTGGTCAGTGTCTCCAGTCCTTCACCACCACTGCAGACAGTGATCACTCAACAGGGGGGAGGTTCTCCCGATCAGGGAGGGGGTAGAGCCTAATTTGGCACAGGTGTCCATTTTCAAGGGATGAAGGCCTGAGGCCCAAGAGCTGCTCCCCCTGCAGAGAAGACAGAGGGGCAGGGAAGAGGCTCACCTTCGACTTCTTTCAAGTTTTCTTTAGGAACCCTCTGTCAAAGGACTTGTAATGTTCTCTGTATTACTTCGCTGTTAGATGCTTAAGCTTCAGTTGCTGAGCCCAAGCTTCTGAGTTCGGGTGCTTCATGTAACATTTCTTACCTTCTTGATCTGAGTCAAGTTTCTCAGAGTGTCTGTGACACAGGTTTTCTTCTCTAAGGTGGGAACAGATGGTTCTTTAATGAGCTATTATATTGATGACAGGTTCTTGCCTGTAAAGTACTTATTTAATGTTTAGAGTAATACTACAGTAATTTAGAGCAATAGGAAGCCTGCAGACACTTTTGGTCCTTGCTGCTGTTATCTACATCATACCTGAAAATTTTGACCTTTCCATTAAAAGTGCCGTGGACTTTGTCATCTCTGAAGACACCACTCATGCTGTACCTCATCTGGATAATCAGTTGCACTCACTGGGTAGAGCTTTATTTTTATATATTTTATAAAGCTCAACAGTGTTGAGCTTTATTTTTATATATTTCATGGATTTTGAACAGTGATGAAAAATCCATATTAATTGGAGGATCTCATAAGGTCTTAGCAAAAAGCATAAGAAATTAAAATTAGAGATGCATAATTTCTCCAGATACCCCTGCATGGATCTGTTAGTTCAACCAAGTCAATCCGTACCCCCTACTACCTTTTCTCTTTTGCATGAAAATGAGAACTTTTCATGGCCCTTTTGGTGACACGTGGTTTCATTTCAGGAACGACTGACCTCTGCGGATGTGGCCATCAACTTCACTCAGGAGGAGTGGGAATTCCTGGACCCTGCTCAGAGGGCCTTGTACAGGGACGTGATGCTGGAGACCTACAGGAACCTGCTCTCTGTGGGTGAGGATGACTTCCTTCCAGAGCTGCCCTTGGGTATCTGCATTTTTTCCTGTGTGCCCCTTGGGAGGCCCTGATGTCTTTCATCTGAGAGTTCTGGTTACTGGGGCATGACACAACTTCGCAAAGTTAAACTGACCCTCTTCAGATGCTGTGTCTGTTTCATGTCATATATGAGGTTGTCCCAGAGCTTAATTATCTACAAAGCTCACTGGCAAATGTTAACAAAACAATACCAAAAAACCCGATTTCCTATTTTCTACCTTTTGACTTTTGGCTCAGGGTTTAAAAAAATCCGCAGCACTTTAGATTTCTTTCTTCTGATAATGCTGAATGTCTAATTGTTTGTTTTTGCTTGCTTGTTTACTTTTTTTTGGCTGCACCATTCTGCTTGTGTGATCTTAGTTCCCTGACTAAGGATCAAACCTGCACCCCCTGCATTGGAAATGCAGAGTCTTAACCACTGGATCACCAGGGGAGTCCCAGAATTTCTGTTTCTGATCTGAATATTATCTCCACATTGGAGCATGAGAAAAAGCTCTGGACAGTGGGGAGTGATGTAAAAGTAGCCAAAACTACAACACATAAAGAAAAACGAGTATCTCAAAAGGGCTGTTTTTTTCTGTTTAGGAGTGGGACAAGTTGGTGGATTGGATCCTCTGTGGTTGTTACTTAGGAAAATGTAAGAGTGGGTAGAGAGATCGTCTCTTTGATCCTAGATCCTACGAGGGGAGCATATGTGAGTCTCGCAGGCTCTTAGCTTGCCATCTGTAGGCTGAGCGCATGGTCCCATCTCAAGATGCTGTAATGTCTGCCCTTCATGTTGTGTTAGTTTTACTCTTGTGCTGCTCTACCCCGTCTGGGAATGTCAGCTGTTCCTGATGTTCCTTTCTCCTTACTTTGTATCATTTTGCCTCTTCAGTTTCTTTGAAATATATTCCTGAGGGTCTGAAAGTTTATCTGATTTCCTTGCTGTGATAATCCACCTATGTTTAATTGGCAGCCTCTGGTGAGTCTCTGTGGAATGGATTTAGTAGGTAACAGAAAACTGTGATGGAGACACTATTTCTAATGTTATTTTCTTGCTCTGTACAAAGTCAGCACTTGATGCTATCCAGTAGAGTGATCAGTATGTTCTAGGATGATGAGAGAGAAAGTATCACGAGAGCCTGATACGTCTTTCCAGGTTATTTTCTGGCTTTGGAGACTCTGTCAAGGGCACCATGACAGTGTTGTTGCTGTGTATCAAGGACCATATATTTTAGCCTCTGTAAATGATATGGGAATTTATCCCAGGACAACTTTGTCCAAGTTCACATTCTCATATCTATGAGGCTATTGGTTGCACTGTTGTTCTGTGCATTGTAAATATTTTTAAATTTTATCATTGAGTTCAAATTTCTGTGTTACTCTCTGTATTTCTGTTTTGTATTTGCAACACGTTGGATGGTTGATTGGGGAATGGTTCCTATGGTGGAACTGGTGATCAGTCCGTCTTAAAATTCTTTATATATTCTTTGTACTCATTTACTATCAGATGTATGATTTCCACATATTTTCTCTTTTACTGTTGATTGTCTTTTCAAACTCTCTGTACTTTAATGCAGAGTGGTTTATAATTTTGATATAGTTCAATTTATTAATATCTGGTTTTATTTTGTGGCCTGTGCTTTTGGTGTTATATCTTTTGGTGTTGTATATATTGTGGGTCCAATTTCCAGAAACATTTCCTGCACGTTTACTTCTAGGAGTTTTATACATTTGGGACTTAGATTTAGGTCTTTGAATCATTTTGAGTTCGTTTTTGTCTGTAGTGTAAGATAATGTCCCAAGTAAATTCTTTTGCTGGTGGGTATTCAGTTTTATCAACATGTCTTGTTTCATAGACTGCTTCCCCCATTTAGTAGTTTTTACACCCTTGTGAAACATCTTTGGAACATCTCTACAAGAGGTGTTTTTGTTTTAACCGTTCTTTTTAGGTATGCGGCTGCTGCTGCTGCTAAGTCCCGTCAGTCGTGTCTGACTCTGTGCGACCCCACAGATGGCAGCCCACCAGGCTCTTCTGTCCCTGGGATTCTCCAGGCAAAAACACTGGCATGGGTTGCCATTTCCTTCTCCAGTGCATGCGTGCCAAGTCGCTTCAGCTGTGTCTCACTTTGTGTGACCACGTAGATGGCAGCCGACCAGGCTCCTCTGTCCTTGGGATCCTCCAGGCAAGAATGCTGGAGTGGGTTGCCATTTCCTTCTCCACTTTTTAAGCATAGTTAATTTACAATTTGGTGTTTCAAGTATACAGCAGTTTGCAAGATACCAAATATAGTTCCCTGAGCTGTATCATAGGTACTTATTGTTTATCTATTTTGTATATACATTAGTTTGTAAATATTCAGACTCCTAGTTTATCTCTCCCTTTCCTGCCCCCATCACCATCCTGTACTATCCCCTTTGGTAACCATAAGTTTGTTTTTTATTCTGGTGAGTTTATTTTGTGAATAAGTTCATTTGTATCATTTATTTCAGTTCAACATATAATATCCTATGATATTTGTCTTTCTCTGTCTGATTTCACTTAGAATACTCCCTAAGTCTGTCTATATTGCTGCAAAAGGCATTACTTCATTGTGTTTTATGCTATGGAGGTGGCAGCCCACTCCAGTGTTCTTGCCTGGAGAATTACATGGACAGGGAAGTCTGGCAGGCTGCAGGTAATGGGGTCTTAAAGAGTTGGACACAGCTGAGCTACTTTCACTTCACAATATTCCCCTGTATATATGTACCACATATTCTTTATCCCTTTGTCTGTCAGTGAACATTTAGGTTGCTGCCGTGTTTTGCCTGGTATAAATAGTGCTGCTAAAACTTTGAGGTCCATGTATCATTTTGAATTCGTTTTCATCCTTTCTGGATATATGCCCAGGATTGGAATTGCTGCTTCATGTGATAGCTCTATTTTCAGTTCTTTATGGAACCTCCATGCTATTCTCCAAAGTGGCAGTACCATTTATGTTCCTTCCAACAGTGTAGGAGGGTTCTCTTTTCTCCACACCCTCTCAAGCATTTATTGTTTGTAGACTTTTTGATGGTGGTCATTCTGACCAGTGTGAGGTGATACATTTTTGTGGTTTTGATTTGCATTTCTCTCATAAGTAGAGATGTCAAACATCTTTTCAGGTGACTGTTGGCCATCTGTTTGTCTGCTTTGGAGAAGTATCTGTTTTGATCCTCTGCCTAGTTTTTGATTGGGTTGTTTGTTTTGATATTAAGCTGTATGAACTGTTTGTATATTTTGGAAATAAATCCCTTATAGGTAGCATCATTTGCGTATATAGTCTCCTAGTGCAAAAGTTGGATTTTTGTTCTTTTTATGGTTTCCTTTGCTTTGCAAAAAGGTTTTAAATTTAATTAGGTCTCATTTGTTTGATTTTGCTTTTATTACCATGACTCTAAGAGATAGATTCAAAAAAATTTCGCTGACATTTATGTCAGTATTTTGCTTTTGTTTTCCACTATGAATTTTATAGTATCTGGTCTTGCATTTAGATGTTTAACACATTTTGAGTTTATTTTTGTATGTGGTGTTAGAGAATGTTGGAATTTCATTCTTTTTCATGTAACTATCCATTTATCCCAGCATCACTTATTAAAGAGACTTTTTCATTCTATATTCTTTCCTCCTTTGTTATAGAATAATTGACTCTAAGTAAATTGGTTTATTTCTGGGTTTTCTGTCCTGTTCTACTGATCTGTGTTTCTGTTTTGTGCCATCATCATGTAACTTCCCTGCTGGCTCAGACGGTAAAGCCATCTGCCTACAATGCAGGAGACCCAGGTTCAGTCCCTGGGTCAGGAAGATCTGCTGGAGAAGGAAATGGCAACCCACTTCAGTATTCTTGCCTGGAAAATCCCATGGACAGAGGAACCTGGTAGTCTACAGTCGATGGGGACTCACAAAGAGTTGGAACGCAACTGGAGCGACTTCACTTTCACTTTGTTGACTGTCAGTTGGTAGTATAGTCTGAACTCAGGGAACATGATTTTCTCCAGCTCTGTTCTTCTTTCTCAAGATCATTTTAGATATCAGAGTCTTTTGTATTTCGGTACAAATTAAGTTTTTCTTTGTTTTATGAAATATGTCATTGTTAATTTGATAAAGGTTGCTTTGATAGTATGGTCATTGTGACAGTGTTACTTCTTTCAATCCAAGAATATGGTATGTTTGTGCCATCTGTTTGTGTCATCTTTGGTATCAGTCATCAGCATCTTCTAGTTTCATGAGTACAGTTCTTTTGACTTTTTAGGTAGGTTTATTCCTTAGAATTGTATTGTTTTCTCTGAGATGGTGAATGGGATTGTTCATTAATTTCACTTTCTGATATATCATTATTAGTGTATAGAAATGCAGCAGTTTTCTATATATTTTGTATCCAGCAAGTTTACTCTGTTCATTGATGAGGTCTAGTAGTCATCTGGTGGCATCTTCGGAATTTTCTGTGTGTAGCATCATAGTGACAGTTTTACTTCTTCTTTATTTTTTTTACTTGAATTCCTTTTATTTCTTTTTCTTTTCTGATAGTTGTGGCTAGGACTTCCAAAAATATGTTCAATAAAAGTGGCAGTAGTGAACATTCTTGTCTTATTCATGTTGTTAAGGGGAGTGCTTTCAGTTTTTCCCGGTTGAGTATGATGTTAGCTGTGTGTTTGACATATACAGTCTTAATTATATTGAGGTAGGGACCATCTGTGCTGCTGAAGGGTTTTTATCATAAATGGCACTTGAATTTTGTCAGAACTTTTCT
>NC_030825.1:60622533-60637705 GCF_001704415.2 Capra hircus | reverse complement strand
CAAGAAGCTTGTTAACACTTTTTATCTCTCTCCTAATGAATGTTATTTGTTTCCCCTGAAGTGTTTTTCTTTAATTGCATCTCCTTAAAGCATTAAGTTACATCTCTATAGAACAGCCAGAAGATAATGTAAATCACCTGAGACCTTTTGTATACAAAATGATGTATAGAAAGAGTCTGGGCTGCGAACGCTACATAATTCTGTGTTACCCATTGATCTCCATGTTTTATCAAAAGTATAAAAGGCCTTCTGAACAATAAAGGATGGGGGCCAGGGGCCGGGGCAGTTTCTCGGACCAGTTTCTCGAACTAGTCTCTCGGCCTGGTTTCTTGGACTCTGGCTCCCCCCATGTCTCTCTCTCTCCTCTCTCTCCCCTTCCCTCTCTCTGCTCTTTACTTTAACTTCAGGCTGAATCTCCACCTGGGGCGCGGAGGCTCGCCAGGTCTACTTACTTGCCCCGGCTGTTAAGACCAGCACGAAAGGGAGCTTAAGGCGAGGCACCCTTAGATATTCAAGCGGGCGCCGGTGGCCCAACGTAGATGGTGCAAATTCCTTGTCTGGAATTTTATTGGCCTTCCGTGTAAACCAAGCTATTCAGCCCTCTTCCTCCACTTAACCTTCTTACTACACTATAGTTTCTTAATCTAATCTTACATTAATAAACAAACAAGTCTTTCCACGCCAACGCCGTCCACCCTTCGAGTTCCCTGGATCCACCGGGGCTGGACCCCGGCAGTCTACCAACAGGAAGTGCCGGAGCGGTTGTGGAGAAAAGGTGACCTTCCTACACTGATGCTGGCAAAATAAATTGCTAACAACCAGTGTGGAGGAGAGGGTGGAGGTTCCTTAAACAAGTGAAAAGTGATGAAACTGACAGTCCCTAACCAATTGCAGAAAAAGACATTTCAAATCCATTAAAGAACTAAACTGAGGGACGATTACTCTAACCCTCTTAAGGAAAATATAGGCAGTACACGGTTTGACACAAGTCGCAGCAAATTGTTTTTGGAACCCACTTTTAGGATAATGAAAAATAAGACTCAACAAAAGGGACTTCGTTAACTTCAAAAGCTTTTGCACAGCAAGGGAAACCCGAAATGAAAGAAAAAGACAACCCTGAACATCAGGGGAAAATGCAACCGAATTTTAAAGGCAACGTGTTCATCTCCTAAATATGCAAACATCTCCTGCAGATCAATATCAAAATACAGTCGACCCAAGAGAAAAAATTGGCCAAAGATCTAAATGGATATATCCTCAAAGAAGGCATCGAGATGGCCATAAAGCCTATGAAAAGATGCTCAGCATCGCTGTTAGAGAAATGCCAATCAAACTGCAACAAGGTATCAGCTCACCCCCTCAGAATGACCATCCCCAAAACATCTACAAAGATTCAATGCTTCAGAGCGCGAGGGGAACAGGGAGGCCTCCTACACTGTGGGTGGGGATGGAAATGGTGGGTGCAGCCACAAGAAAAACAGTATGAAGATTCCTTAAAACATTAAATATAGTTGCCACCCGATGAAGCAAGCCCACTCCTTCCCTTAGATCTGGATAAAATCATAATTTAAAGTGATACTTGCTCCTCTGTTTTCATGGCAGCACTATTCACAAATTCCAAGAGAGAGCTTCAACCAAAATATCCATCAGTAGAGAGAAATGAAGAGCAACTGATCCATCTAAACACCGGAATACACTCAGCCATCAAAAAAACAACAACAAAAGTAATGCCATTAACAGCAGCGTGGATGGACCAAGAGATTTATCCTCCTGAGAGAAGTCAGGGAAAGAAATATTATATCACCTACAGGTGGAATCTATAAGTTCTTTCAAGTGAACAGATTTATAAACAGAAACAGACTCAGACTAATAAAACTCACCCATGATTATTTCAAAAAAGGGATGGGTAGGGAGAAATTAAGAAGTTGAAATTAACACACATACTATTTATTATCAGATAGATAATCCAAAAAACACCTACTGAATAGCACAGGGAAGTGTACTGAAAACACTGAAAGAACCTATATGGGAAAAGACCCCTAAAGATAAGAGAATAGACATACATTTATGTATAACTGAATCAAGTTCTTGTAAACCTAAAACAAGCCCAGCAGGAATCAACTCTATTCCCACAGAAAATAAACATAAATTCGAAACAAAAGCCGAGCGTGAAGAAATGCTGCCCCTCGTGGCCACATCTGGTAACAGCAACTGAAAAACCTGTGTGGATGGGTACTTCGTTGTTTACCAGGCTTGCAGGGATTTAATGAAAAACCACCTGTCCTCAATAAATGTCCTCGGGTGGGTCCTGGAAAAAGAGTTCAAAAGAGAGGGCAGACGGTCAAGCGGCCAGTCTCGATATATTAGTTTTACTCGCAATTTTTTTTAAATCCCATGAAAAGCCTCCACACCCAGCAATCTCACTGAAATGCAAATCAAAACTATGAGGTATTGCCTCACACTGGTCAAAATGACCTTTGTCAAAAAGTCTACAAACAATAAATGCTGGAAGGTTTTGGAGAAAAGGGAATTAATTCTCCTGCACGGAGGCTACCAAGTTAAATTTCTAAGAGTCCATACAGAGGAGAGGGTAACAAGATAACAACAAGATAACTGAATGAAATTGTGACATTCCCCATCCTCATACAGAGAAAGTTACTCCAAACCAATTAAAGAGCTTAATGGAGGGACAATTACTCTAAACCCCTTGAGGAAATTATAGGAAGAAGAAGCTTTGACAGAAACCATAGCAAACCCTTTTGGACCCACTTTTAGAATAATGAAAAATTAAACAAAACTCAACAAAAGACTTGAGTTTCTCTATCCTCAAAAACGTTTGCACTGCAAGGGAAACTGTAAACCAAACTAAAAAAAAAAAGAAACCCTCGGAATGGGAAAAAAATGTTTGGAACTGAATTTAGAAACAAGAAATTTATCTCCAAAATATGCAAACGGCTCATGCAGCTCAATATATACCTTAAAAAGAAAACCATCCCATTAGAAAAAATGGACCAAAAGGTCTAAATGGACATTTGTCCAAAGAAGACACCCCGGTGACCATATAAAGCACCTGAAAAGATGCTCAGCATCACTAACTATTGGAGAAATGCAAATCAAAACTGGGCCATGGTATCACCTCCCACCCCTCAGAACAGCCATCCTCCAAAAGATCTACAAGGATTAAATGCTGCTGAGGGCGAGGGGAACAGGGAATCCTCCTACACTGTGGGCAGGAATGGAAATGGGCGGGGGCAGCCACGAAGGAAAACAGTATGGGCATTCCTTAAAACACTAACTATAGACTTAGTACATGATCCGGCAAGCCCACTCCTTGGGTTAGATCCGTAAAGAACATTAATTTAAAATGATACATGCACCCCTCTCTTCAGGGCAGCACTATTGACAATATCCAAGACACGAGTATCACCAAAATGTCCATCAATAGAGAAATGAAGAGAAAATGGTTGATTTGTACACCGAATACACTCAGCCATCAACAGAACGAAAAAATGCCACTGGCAGCAGCATGGATGGACCAAGAGATTTATTATACTGAGTGAAGTCAATTAGAGAAGGAACAAGAAATATATCACTTACAGGTGGAATCTATAAATTCATCAAAATGAACTAATTTATAAACAGTCTCACAGACTTAGAAAACTCACTTATGATTATTTTTTTTTAAGGTAGGGGAAGGAAGACATTAAGAGGTTGGGATTAACATACTCACTGCTTATTATCAGATAGATAATCCAAAATAACGAAATAGCACAGGTAGGTCTACTGAACACACCGGAGAGAACCAATATAGGAAAAGAACCCGAAAGGAATAGAGATCCGTTCATGCATAACTAAACCAAGTTCCTGTACACTTAAGACAAACACATCGGGAATCAACTCTACTCGAACAGAAAAGAAACACTAAATAACAAAGAACAGAAAAAGCAAGAGTGGTGCAGGAAGAGATGCTGCCACCTTGTGGCCACGCTTTGGTAACGACGGAAAAACCTGTGCTCACGGGCACTTCATATTCACCAGGTCAAGGGGCTTAGGGAGAAGGAAATGGCAACCCACTCCAGTGTTCGGAGGAGCCTGGTGGGCTGCTGTCCATGGGGTCGCACAGAGTCGGACACGAATGAAGCAACTTAGCATGCATGCATAGGGCTTAGAGTTCTGTAGCTCAGACAGGTAAAGCGTCTGCCTACAATGCGGGAGACCCGGGTTTAAACCCTGGGTCGGGAAGATCCCCTGGAGAAGGAAATGGCAAACCAGTCCAGTATTCCTGCCTGGAAAGTCCCATGGACGGAGGAGCCTGGTAGGCTACAGTTCATGGGGTCGCAAAGAGTCAGACACGACTGAGGGACTCCGCTTTCATGGGGCTGAAAGGAGAAAAACATCTATTCTCAAGAAATGTCCTCGGGTAGATCCTGAAAAGAGAATTTAAAACAGGGCTGTCAGTCAAGGGGACAGAAGTCAGTTTTATTCACACTGTTTTTCAAAAATCATATGAAAATATTTCAACGTGGCGAACTCTTAAGAGAAACGCCAATCAAAACTCACACAGGTCAGAATGGACATTGGCAAGAAGTCTAAAACCAATAAATGCTAGAAAGGGTTGTAGAGAGAAGCAAGCCCTCCTACATGTTGGATGCTGGCAATGTCAATTGTTAACAGCCAGACGGTAGGATAGTGCGGAGGTCTCTCAAGTGAAAAGAGAATGAGATTACCACACTGCCTGAACCCAGACAGAAAAAGAAACTCCAAATTGATGAAAGAGCTCAAAAGAGGGCTGATAGTCTCAACCTCTTGAGAGAAATATAGGTAGGACAGACAGACAGAACATGCTATGCTATAAACCGCAACTCTGTTTGGATCCACCTCTTAGAGTAATGAAATAAAAACAAAATAAACTTTTTGGGGCTCCAGAATCACTGCAGATGGTGACTGCAGCCATAAATTAAAAGACACTTGTTCCTTGGAAGAAAAGTTATGACCAACCTAGACAACATATTAAAAAGCAGAGACATTACTTTGCCAACAAAGGTCTGTCTAGCCAAAGCCTTGGTTTTTCCAGTAGTCATGTATGGATGTGAGGGTTGGACTATAAAGAAAGCTGAGTGCCAAAGAACTGATGCTTTTGAACTGTGGTGTTGGAGAAGACTCTTGAGAGTCCCTTGGACTGCAAGGAGATCCAACCAGTCCATCCGAAAGGAGATCAGTGCTAAATACTCACTGGACAGACTAATGCTGAAGCTGAAACTCCAATACTTTGGCCACCTGATGTGAAGAGCTGGCTCATTGGAAAAGACTCTGATGCTGGGAAAGACTGAAGGCAGGAGGAGAAGGGGACAAAAGAGAACAGGATAATGGATAGCATCACCAACTCAACGGACATGTTTGAGCAAGCTCCAGAGGTGGTGATGGACAGGGAAGCCTGGTGGGGTGTAATCCATGGGGTTGCAAAGTCAGACACGGCTGAGCGACTGAACAACAACAACATGATTATACAGTGGAAGTGACAAGTAGATTCAAGGGATTCGATCTGATAGACAGACTGCCTGAAGAACTATGGACAGAGGTTTGTAACATTGTACAGGAGGCAGTGACCAAAACCATCCCCAAGAAAAAGAAATGCAAAAAGGCAAAATGGTTGTCTGAGGAAGCCTTACAAAGAGCTGAGAAAAGAAGAGAGGCAAAAGGCAAAGGAGAAAAGGAAAGTTATACCCATCTGAATGCAGAGTTCCAAAGACTAGCAAGGAGAGATAAGAAAGCCTTCTTAAGTGAACAATGCAAAGAAATAGAAGAAAACAATAGAATGGGAAAGACTAGAGGTCTCTTCAAGCAAATTAGAGATACCAAGGGAACATTTCATGCAAAGATGGGCTCGATAAAGGACAGAAATGCCATGGACCTAACAGAAGCAGAAGAGATTAAGAAGAGGTGGCCAGAATACACAGGACTGTACAAAAAAGGTCTTAATGACCTGGACAACCACAATGGTGTTGTCACTCACCTAGAGCCAGACATCCTGGAGTGTGAAGTCAAGTGGGCCTTAGGAAGAATCACTACCAACAAAGCTCGTGGAGGTGATGGAATTCCAGCTGAGCTATTTCAAATCCTGAAAGACAATGCTGTGAAAGTGCTGCGCTAGGTATGCCAGCAAATTTGGAAAACTCAGCAGTGGCCACAGGACTGGAAAAGTGAAGTGTTCATTTGAGTCCCAAAGAAGGGCAATGCCAAAGAATGTTCGAACTGCTGCACAATAGCGCTCATTTCACATGCTAGCAAGGTAATGCTCAAAATCCTTCAAGCCAGCCTTCTACTGTACATGAACTGTGAACTGCAGATGTACAAGCTGGATTTAGCAAATGCAGAGGAATCAGAGATTAAATTGCCAACATTCATTGGATCATAGGAAAAGGGAATTCCAGAAAAACATCCACTTCTGCTTTATTGAGCACACTACAGCCTTTGACTGTGTGGATCACAACAAACTGTGGAAAATTCTTAAACAGTTGAGAGTACCAAACCACCTTAGCTGCCCCCTGAGAAACCTGTATTCAGGTCAAGAAGCAACAGTTAGAACCGGACATGGAACAACAGACTGGTTCCAGATCGGGAAAGGAGTATGTCAAGGCTGTATATATCATCACCCTGATTATTTAATGTATATGCAGAGTACATACTGGAGAGAAATTCTAGTAATGTCATAAGTGATGAAAGAGATTAGTCCTAAATGTACAGTTTAGATAACCCGAGAGCATTTCTGCAGGAAAGATATGTGATGATGTAAAAAAAAGAAAAAAGTAGGAAAGTTGTAATAAAAATCAACTCTAAATAAATATCAGAGAATTCATCCTAGGAAGCATTTCATCAATTCCTCTTTCCTGAATTACCTCTGAAGTAGAATTACTATAGATAGCAATCCATACTTAAAACACAGAGAAAACTGTATGTTAGAATGGATCCCAGGATGAAGGGTTGTGTGTGGAGTGGTACAAGTATTAGCAATGTATTCTTGCTTGTTTTGACATATTTGAGATTTTTGAAAACCAAACGAAAGTAACTCAACTCTCAAAATACTACATGCTATGGTTTGTTTCTACTGTATGTGAACTCAAGTTTTTGATGGTTGCTGACTCAGTGATAAGATAATCCCTTCTATCTGAGGTAGGAACCATTGGAATTTATTCTCCTTTAAGGACATTACAGACGTAGTCATATAACGTGTACACTGAACATCTAAATGAAGGTGTTTGTCTTTGGTGTCAAACAACCCTGTAGGTCACCATGATGTAAGGGACTAAACTCCACATATTAAAGTCAGACAGAGGTTTGTTCTAAATTTTCAATGTCACTGGCTTTTTAAGGATAATACAATGACAGTTCACTGAAATTTTGATGTATTTTTATAATATCAAGAGAAGTCATGAATATTAATTGACATGTTTGAAATAAAGACTTCTCTGATACCCTGGAAAAGTATGGGAAACCCTTCCCAGAAAAATCAATGTAATTAATCTATGCCTTCTTGATTAAATGATTAGCCTTCCTTTTGTAACCATAGAAAGCACAACTCTGAGACCATTGTATCAGAAAAATGAATATCGTTGTCTATGCTTGTAATCTGTATTCTAATCAAGGATCACACAGTGGATTGTAAAATGTTTCATTCTGACTGCGTGTGATATTCCTACATGTTAATCAATTAAAACTGAATGGTTTCTGGTGATGCAGTTGCTGTGTGGATGAATGAAGTGTTTACCTACCACCGACATTAACCTCTCCCACTTATTTTAAGGTTCCAGGGAAGAATGCATAACAGTGAACTATTAGGTAGCACAGTGGGATGACATCTGTTACTGCCTTTTAGCCTCATATAATTTGATCATGTATTTCCCATCATTTCTCCATGTACTTTTTCCCCCTCTCTGTAACTGCAGGGACATTGTGATGGTTCGAATAAGAAGGATCAGACAGAGTATTGTTGAGAGCTTCCCTGACTGGCTCCGTGCTGTTGCTGCCTCAGCGTCTGTCCTAGGCAGCAGGCAGCCTGCAGGTCCTTGAACTCACACCAGCCAATCCTGTGAGCACCTCCACTAGATGACCCACTTCCTTGAGACCAGCTGTCTTGCCAAACCCCAGGGTTCTACTTCACAGGCCCCCTTCAATGACACCCTCAGACCTCACCAGAATCCTATTCCTCTGGTTTGAATGGACCGATCCACACTCAGCCTGGGGAGCCCACAGCACTTCACCCAGGGCCCCTTAGAAAGGCCTGAACCCCAAGTACTGGAGTTTTCTCTGCCTGGTTCTAGCCTTGACCTTCCTCAGGGGCCCTCAAGCTTCCCTGTGAATTCTCTCAGGACCAAGAGTCATAAACTCACCCTGCTTCAATCCTCCTTTGTTCTTGCTGTTAACTAAAACTTTCAGGGGCTCATTTAAGCAAATGTCAATTTAACAAAGTCACAAAAAGCATAATTAAAAGCCATGATGGGAAAGTTCTGAACCAAGATTTATAAAATCTTACCCCTGTATAATTCTTAGCACAAGTTTCTTGTCTAGGCTTAAAGGAACTGTTTTCTCATGGCCTTGGCATACTTTGAATGCAATATATAAATATCTGAAGATATATACATCATATAATTTATATAACACACACTGGATACAATATATAAATATCTGAAGGTACACACATTAGCAGTGAGAAAACCAAGAAGGAATATGTGAGTGTATGTGTATTCGTACACATTTAACGTAGAGAATTTAGAAATGCTAGATCAAAACTGGTCATTTTAGAATTGCAGATGATTGACTAAAAACTGCAAACTTGTCAATTTGTCAATTAATCTGTTTTGGTCTATTTTTCATGGAATTCATTTCCTTAAATGTTAGGAGGTTACATTTTTTAAGGAACTTCCACACTGTCCTCCCCCCGTGACTGCCCCAGTTTACATTCCCTCCAGCCGTGTAGGAGGTTCCCTGATCTCCAAGCCTCTTCAGCGTTTTATGATATTATTAGTGGGCTCTTTGCTAATTGTTATTTGACTGGCATGAGGTGATGCATCATTGTAGCTTTGTTTTGCATTTCTTATTGTTTAGCGCTGGTGAGCATCTTTCATTTCCCTCTTGCCCGTCTAAAAGAGCAAGTTGCCCCACCCAGGCTCAGCAGTTGTGGCGCACAGGCTTAGTTGCCCCAAAGCATGTGGAATATTCCTGGACCAGGGATCAAGCCCATGTTCCCGGCACTGTCAGATGAATTCTCCACCACTGGGAGACCCGTCTGTTTAGCTTTTTTTCCTTTTGAGATGCATGTATATTTTTGTATTGGAATATAATTGCTTTACAATGTTGTGTTAGTTTCTGCTGCTGTACAACATCATCAATCAGCCATAAGTGTACATGAATCTGCTCCCTCTTGAACCTCCCTCCCGTGATCTCCATTTCACCCCTCTGGTCAGCACAGAGCACCAAGATGAGCTCCCTGTGCTATCCAGCAGTTTCCCACTAGCTCCCTGTTTTAACCAACAGTTCAGTTCAGTTCAGTTCACTTGCTCCGTCACGTCCAAGTCTTTGAGACCCCATGGACTGTAGCACGCCAGGCCTCCCTGTCCATTACCAACTCGCAGAGTTTACTCAAACTCATGTCCATTGAGTCAGGTGATGCCATCCAACCATCTCATCTTCTAGTCGTCCCCTTCTCCTCCCCACTTCAATCATTCCCAGCATCAGGGGCTTTTCAAATGAGTCAGCTTTTTCAGCATGAGGTGGCCAATGTACTGGAGTTTCAGCTTCAGCTTCAGTCCTTCCAATGAACACCCAGGAGCAGAAGATTCTAGGAGACATTCTAGAAATACAGGAACCAAAACCCAGTGGGTAGAGAAAGGATTCCGGAAGGCAGTTATCCTCACCCAAGGAGGCCAGGTTCCTGTAGTCCTCTAACATCACGTCCCTGTACAATTCTCGACTGACCGAGGTCCAGGCATTCCCACTCTTCTTGAGTGAAGTCTAGGCCACATCTTGAAATGTCAGCCGTCCCTGAAATACAAAGTACAGGTTCCATGTCGCCATGGGAAGACTTCCTAATGTGACCCAAGAGGAAACCAGCAAAAGAAATGGTTTTGATTTTGGAGAATGTCTGGTGTTACACAAGAATATAATTTTTACACAGTAATATTTTCTACCACAATTTTAACCCCAAAGAAAAGAGGATGAGATATGATCCATCAACCACTACAGAAGTTATTCTGATTTCGAAGAGAAATTATATAATCAGATCAACATTGGCATATTTATTTTTGAGTGTTGTACTCAGTTGACAGAGGATTGAACTGTCTATCAAAAGAAACAGGAAATATTTTTTCAAAGCACTTCCTCATCCAAATGTTCTGGAGTGGGCTCAGGCGTGCCACATTTTTCACAAACTTCTTTGAACTAGTAATGTTGAAAATTCTGCTCCATGAGTGACAACTGTGTGAACAGCAGTGAAGTACAATAGTAAGGAATGAATTCACATTTAACTTTGAACTTTAAGTGCTTTACAGATTTTGCAGGTCTGATAGCACAGTAACCTCGGCAACAAGAATCATTTTAATGATCTGGTAAATACTACTTTCTGACAGTTTTCAGAGACTTGAATGTATAAACAGAAATAATTTAAAATCAATAATGTTGTTGTAGCATCTTTTGGCAAATAGTTTTAACAACCATTCTTTAAATGACAGCTAAAGGGACAGGGTAGCCTCTTGGTTTGCCATCTATGGGGTTGCACAGAGTCGGACACGACTGGAGCAACTTAGCAGCAGCTACTTTTACTTCAGTTTGTGACTCTAGACTTTAAGAAAACACAGACAAATGCACAGAGCTAACGCTAATGAAAGTTTATAGAAATTTCTGCTATTTGTAAATAATACTAAAAACAAGAAAAGTGTTAGTCACTCAGTCGTGTCCTACTCTTTGCAACCCCAGGGACTGTAGCCTGCCAGGCTCCTTTGTCCATGGGATTCTCAAGGCACGAATACTGGAGTGGCTAGCTATTCCATGCTTCATGGAATCTTCAAAAAAGAAAAAAGAAAAAATCGATCAAATTATGTTAACATGTTCATGCATACTGACATACACTAAAATGGGACTGGATACTTACTAAGAGAAAAATTGTCATCTCAATAAAATCAGGATAATTTTTAACTGATTGAAAATGTACATAAATATTTGAGGATGATATTGTTAGGTAGGTAGAATAGGGAAAAGGAGTCCAAAAATGGTGGTGGAGACAAGGCTAAGAGACAAGGAAGGTCCGAGGACCAGAGTGAAGATTTCACGCAGAACAAACAGCCCTCCTGGCTAAGCCCAGTTTGCACAGGGCAGGCCCGGGCCCAGGAGAAAGGATCGGCCCATTCAAACCAGAGGAGTAGGATTCTGGTGAGCTCTGAGGGCTGTCACTGAAGGGAGGCCTGTGCAGTAGACCCTGGGGTTTGGCAAGACTGCTGGTCTCAAGGAAGGGGGTCATCTAGTGGAGGTGCTCACAGGACTGGCTGGTGTGAGTGCAAGGACCTGCAGGCTGCCTGCTGCCTAGACAGACGCTGAGGCAGCAACAGCACGGAGCCCTCAGGGAAGCTCTCAACAGTACTCTGTATGATCCTTCTTATTACGAACCATCACAATGTCTGAGTACTTTCAAAATGGGAGAGGAAATACAACATAGAATAGGTGGGAAATATATGAATTTATGAGAGTTTAATACCAGTAAGGAACTAATTTCTACAGATGCCATCCCCCTGTGCTACAAATAGTTTCTTATAATGTTATCTTTCCTGCAACCTTAAACAGGTGGGAGACGTTAATGCTGGTGGTGCGTTCACCCTTCCTTCATTCCACATCAACTGTAACACGAAAAAACCATCCACTTTTATTAACGAACATACATTAATTTTACACAGATGAATAAAACTTTTTACAACTGTTCTTTGATCCTTGGTTAAAATACAGATTACAAGCTTCTAAAAAACTTTCCTGTTTCTCTGATGAAAATGATCTGTGAATGTGATTTAAGTGGTTTACAAAATGGAGGCTAATATAGTAAACATGAATGGACATTAATTATATTAATATGAATTTTCCAGAAAGAGTTTTCTATACTTTCATCAGGTGGAAGAGAAGGTGTCCTTACTTCAAGCCTGCCAGGTAATATGCATGATTTCTCAATGTTGATGTTATAAAAAGACCTTCGATTTTAATGAACAATCCTTGTTTTTACGCTTAAAAAGCAATTGACATAATTATTGAAAACTTAGAGCAAACTTCCGTCTTACTTTGAATTATTCCCGAACACTTACATCATGGTGACAACACAGATGGCGACATCAGTGACAAATACCTCCATTTAGAGGTTTAGTGTGCATATAACATGACTGTGTTCTTAATCTTATAAATTGGAGAATAAATATAAATGATTCCCACCTAATATAGAAGGGCTTCTCTTACAACTGAGGTAACAACATCAAAAACAGATGTTCATATATACAGTAGAAACAAAGCACAGCATAGTAACTTGAGAGTTGAATGACATGCGTTTGGGTTCCTTAATGATCTCAAATAATGTTAATATAAACAAGGATACATGACTAATAATTATACCTCTGAAAATATCCACCCATTCATCTTGTGATCCTATGAACATATCAATTTAGTGCATGTTTTAATATGGAAACTTGCTACAGTGTTTCTGTTTAGATAATTCAACAAAAGTGGTACTAATGAAATGTTTCTAGTGTGAATTCTCTGGCATTGATTTACTTGTGATGTTTGATTAAACTCTTGTCTACATTTTTGTATTTCATTCATGTATCTTTCCAAAGTAAACACTCATCGTTTCAAAATTGTATATTTAGGATCTATCTTTTTTATCACGGATTCATTCTAGGTTTCTCTGCAGTATGTATTCTCTGATGGGGAGTGAGGTGATGGCTGTGGTGAAATCCTTTGCCACATTCCTTACATGTCTAACATTTCTCTGCAGTATGAATTCTCTGATGTTGAGAAAGACCTGAACTCTGGGAAAGGCTTTGCCACAGTCTGTACATTTATCAAGTCTCTCCCCAGTATGGATTCGTTGATGTCGAGTAAGATGTGAACAATGGATAAAGGCTTGCCACATTTGTTACGTTTGTATGGTTTCTCCCCAGGATGAGTTCGCTGATGTACAGGAAGACTCAGATGCCAGTTAAAGGCTTTGCCACATTCTGTACATTTACAAGGTCTCTCCCCACGGGTAAAGGATTTGCCACATTCTGTACATTTATAAGGTCTCTCAGTATGAATTCACTGATGTTCAGTTAAAGTTGAACTCTGCTAAAAAGCCTTGCCACATGCTGTACATTTATATTTTGGCCATCTGATGCGAAAAGCTGACTCATTTGAAAAGACCCTGATGTTGGGAAAGATTGAAGGCAGGAGAAGAAGGGATGACAGAGGATGAGATGGTTGGATGGCATGACCGACTCAAAGGACATGAGTTTGGGTAAACTGCAGGAGTTGGTGATGGACAGGGAGACCTGGCATGCTGTGGTTCATGGGGTCCCAAAGAGTTGGACACGACTGAGCGACTGAACTGAACTGATTCATGTCAATAAAATCAAGATGATTTTTAATGGGTTAAAATATATACATCTACTTGTGAATGATATTCTTTGTATATTTTAAATACACTAGGGGAAACATATACAACAGTATAAGATAAATTAGATCTCTTGGTTCTGAAACTTTAATTTCTTGACAAACTGTATCATTTTGTTGAGCTGTATGTTAGAAATTCAACACAGGTGAAAACAGATTAGCACCAATATGATTATTGCAAATATTTTGAAAAAAAATGTGAATAAGAAGACTATGTGTGATATGAGCGTGGAGTGTACTGGAAATATCACCTGGGCTTGAGTGATGAAAATGCCCACTCCCAAAACCAGTGTCTATCATCAACACAGTGAGCGTTCATTTTCCATGAGAAACCAAAAGACGCAGAATTTCTCCATTAACTGTGAGGGTTTTCACACGCTCCCCACTCCATTTTTCCACAGCCTTGTTTAAAGACAGAGGATAAAAATGAACTGCCTAGCCTGATAATCTCAGAGAAATCACCAGAGCCAGTGGACAGCATCTGTCATGGTGTAAATGGATCACACAGAAGATGCACTATCAGAGCCTGGGCATTTAGGAAAAAATAAGGAAATTATAACTTGAACCTAACAAACAGATATCAGTTTTATGCAAATTCATTTTATATATACTTCCTCTGTTTTGTATCCTAACAGTGTGTTTAACTAGTAAGCCTTAGCATTACAGAGGACAGTGTCTCCTAGTTTTCTTTTCATTTCTGTGCATTTTTTGAAAAATTCTGGATCACTGACTTGATTCAATATATAAGGGCATTTTCTAACTCCTAAAGAGCTGAATTGTATCCACGTGTGAACTCATCATGGCATTTCCCCTACTTCCCGAAGATCCCAACACTGAACCACATCCCAGTGGGAATCTCGGATACCAGTGCGTCTCCGTGTTGATCTCTCACAAAGGGAATATGTTCGCCAGCTGAAAGTCACTCATTCAGGTTGGGAATTCGTCATGTTCTATAGAAAGCCAGGATACAGACAATGGAGAACAGGATCTGGGACACAAGGGAGAGGTGGTCTAAAGAGCCGGTCTTCACTATGATAAGAAGAAAAGGAAAAAATAAGAAGTGGATAACAAACATCCCAGGCAGAAACATTAGAAGCAGAGAACTAAAGGTTGCGGATTCTCAGTCTAGGCATTTCAGGAGGAAAACCAGACACAGCCCCAGGCCCGGGAACAGGACATGGACCTGAGAAGCTGCCATTCCTCCTCTTTTTCCTCCTGCTCTGTCTTCTCTTCTTCTGGGGGATGTTTTGTAGCAAACACACCTCTGCATCTTGAGAAAATACCTTCAAAGGCATCCACAGAGCTCTTTAACCTGCAACTACTTCACCTACAGACAGAAGGACTTGAAAAGCGCTGAAAAGACCCACCTCTCCTGTCCTGTCTCAGGAGAGATTCGGGGAACAATCACCTTCCTACTTGGAGACCAGCCTGTGAACTTATTTCTTGATTGTTCTCTCCTCATAGAGAGCTCCTAACCTCTGCTCACACAGATGAGGTG
>NC_030825.1:59965395-60008797 GCF_001704415.2 Capra hircus | reverse complement strand
AGAACAAGGATTAAGTAAAGGTCACAAGGCGATCAGAGAGACAATCTGTTTATCTAAGAAAGATGCATCGTCAGAGTGAGTAACAATTTTGTCCATAAGGAGAATGTTACGTGAAAAGATTCGAACGGCCTCTCTCATCTTTATGACCTTCGTCCTGGAGGCTGTGCTCGCGTTCCAGTGTGGTTTTCTCGAAACGAACTGTACAGAAACTAGCGACCACACTTATGTATAAACAGCCACATAGGAGTCCTCCTGTTAAACTGCTCTGGATAAGTTCAGGGGACATTCAACTTTAAGGGATCCAATATGTTGCATTTTCTCCCTTTGTGTAAGTTCAAGGACTTTGTTTCCTGTCAGCAAATAGAGGCTTATCTCCAAACGGTGGTTGAACATAATCCCTGGTTCCCTGATGAAGGCCAGTTTCAATTTAGAAATTTTGGAACCAGATTAAAGAGAATCTTAAATGAGCCTCAAGATGGGGGAAAAACTATTCCAATAGATTTCTGGCCCTATGGGCTCTTATTAAAGCTGTGATTCTGCCACAATTCAAGGTAATTCTAGCCCTTCCCCTCCCCAATATTCAACAATAGATGGAACACTTGTTACATGAATATGAATTAGATGATGAAACTTTACAAAAGGCTCAATTAGAACAACACAAAATATTTCAGAGTTTTCCCACCAGCCCTGCCCCAAGTGCTCTTCTTCCTCCTCTTGAAACGGACACAAAACCGAAAGTCCCCTCAATTCAAGAACAAGATGACCCTGACGATAATTCTTCTGAGGCTCTTTTTGACACTAAGGCTGACAATACTTTTCTTGATGACAATGATAAGCCTTTGGCACGTGCCTGTATTTATGAGAAAATACTATCCACTCATTCTCCTTCATGACGAAGGCTTTCTGAGTTACTGGCTTTGCAGTCTCAAACCTCTGAGGCCGATGGTTTCTCTGCTTTTCCTATTTTTGAGAAGCTGAGCACCAAAGAATTCATGATTTTGAACTGTGGTGTTGGAGAAGACTCTTGAGAGTCCCTTGGACTGCAAGGAGATCCAACCAGTCCATTCTGAAGGAGATCAGCCCTGGGATTTCTTTGGAAGGAATGATGCTAAAGCTGAAACTCCAGTACTTTGGCCACCTCATGGGAAGAGTTGACTCATTTGAAAAGACTCTGATGCTGGAAGCGATTGGGAGCAGAAGAAGGGGGCGACAGAGGATGAGATGGTTGGACGGCAACACTGACTTGATGGACGTGAGTCCGAGTGAACTCCGGGAGGTGGTGATGGACAGGGAGGTCTGGCATGCTGCGATTCATGGGGTCGCAAAGAGTCGGACACGACTGAGTGACTGATCTGAGCTGAACGCCCAAGGGCAAATAATACCTCAATAGGAAGGCATTGTTTTTTCTCACATGCAACAAACGAAAAACGCTGTAACTATGTATGGCCCTCATTGGCCTTTTACTAAGGAACTTTTAAACGCTATGGCATCTTCTACTGGAAATTTTGTAACTTATGATTGGCAACTTTTGATAAGGGCTCATCTTAAACCAGGAGAATATCTTCAGTGGACTATGTGGCTTCAGGGTGTGGCCCAAGATCGTGCCGATTCTACTGCTCAAGCTGGTACTCCCCCAAACCAAATTACTTTTGAAATGTTAACCAGTACAGGGCAATGTGATGCTATAGAAGCTCAAATACAAAGTCTTCCTTGGTGGAAAACTATCTTGACTGTAATAATTGTAGTCATCTGGTTCTTGCTGTTTGCTTTTATATCTGTAACTATATAATGAACCTAAGTGGCTTAGGCATTTAAGTTACAAGTGATTGTTCATGCTCCTGCAGTTTCTGCTGCCTCCTCTAGCTATTACTCAGGGCCACTGGATCAGAGATCCTCAATATGAGGATAAGGAGAATATGTTGCCTCAAGAATTTAGGGTCTACGCCCCTTCCCAGGAAGAAGTTACAGAACGATTTCCCCACCCTTTTCCCTGCCAACAATATTCTCCTAAAAGCAGGAAGAAATGAAAGAGTTAATGCTTAGGCAGGCAGTCCAAGGCCCTGTAAGGAGGAGACAAACATTCTCACTCATGCTTTCCTTAAGCCTTGTGCAACAATGTATCTTGCTGGAGAACTGACCTTTCTTTAGGTCCAGAACTAATGATTAGACAGCCAAATGTCTTACTCATGGAAATGCTTTTCTTAGGCTCTATGGTAATGATTATAATTGTAACAAGTCTTGCCTGGGAACCTATATCTCAAGACTTGTACCCCTGCTTACACAGCAACAGTATATCTTGCAAAGAGACATTGTCTGGAACCTGTTGTCCCTGGCTAATCTTGTACCAAAGTCAATCTCAGGATGTATGTCTTTGGGAAAGGGCCTATAATAGACCTCTTACAACGTTGAGGTATTCTTTTTATCTGTTCTCAGCAGCTAGTTGAGAAGTATATAAGGTCCCACTTAAACTAATGAGGTGGATACTCTTTCTGCCCCCACAAACCTTCTGCCTGTTACTTGGCCGATCTAGTTTGACTTCTAAAGGAATTAGTGTTCACCCTGGAATAATTGATTCAGATGATAAGGGAGAAATTCAAATTACGATGTCATCTCAGATACTATGGCGTTCAAAAAGGGGGCAAGATGGCCCAACTACTCCTTCACCTTACATGCCTATTAGCTCCTCTAATGGCGTCTGCACAGGTGGATTTGGCGGTTCAGATCAAAAACAGTCCTTATGGACGTCCATAGTATCTGAATGTGCACGACCAAATATAAATACCAAAATTAATGGCAAAAGGTTTTCTGGTCTTCTTGATACTGGATCTGATATTACCATTATTTCCAAATATTTATGGCCCAAATCTTGGCCTATACAGAGAATTTCTTGCCAAACTGCAGCAGTTTCTCAAACCAAAGCACAAGAGGTTTATCAAAGTGTCCAAATATATCCATGTGAGGGACCAAAAGGCCAGCCTGCAACATTACAACGTTATGTGATAGGTACACCCCTCAATTTAATATGAAGAGATTTACTTATGCAATGGCAAGCTCAAATATATATTCCACATTTTTCCTAGGGGCCACTGCTCACTTAACAATCAATGCAATTATTAAAATTACATGGAAAAATAATGAGCCTATTTGGACAGAGCAATAGCCCCTCACAAAAGAGAAATTGGAGGCTACTAAAGAACTTATCAATACACAGTTGAAATCAAAGCATATTGAGGAATCTTATTCCCCTTGGAATTCTCCCATTTTTGTAATAAAGAAATCTGGCAAATGGCATCTCTTAACAGACCTTAGAAAAATTAATACAGCAATGAAACCTATGGGTGCATTGCAACCAGGAATTCCATCACCTACCACTATCCTTCAAAACTGGCATATTATTATTATAGATTTACAAGATTGCTTTTTTTTTTTACAAGATTGCTTTTTTATTAAACCATACCTTTGCACCCTCTAGAGCCAGAGAGATTTGCTTTCTCCCTTATCTTAATCATATTGGGCCTAATAAATGATATCAGTGGGCTGTATTGCCTCAAGAAATGATTAATTCTCCCACCATGTGTCAATATTATGTAGCCAAAGCCCTTGAACCTGTGAGAAAACAATTTCCTAACTTTCTTGTTATTCATTATATGGATGATATATTGTTTTCAGCTCCATCTGTTTTAGAAACACAACAAATGTTTAACATTGCTCAAAAATGCTTGAAAGACTCTGGATTAATCATTGTTCCTGAAAATATTCAAACCTCTACTCCTTACCATTACGTAGTCTCTGTTGTTAATAGACAACATATTACTCCCCAACTAACAGATTCATGTTGATAAATAATCAACCTTGAATGATTTTCAAAAACTTTTAGGCGATATAAACTGAATTAGACGCATTTTAGGCATTGCAAATGATCAACTGATGAATTTATTGAATACTTTGAAAGGAGATCCCTATGTAAATAGACCTCGTTCCAAGGAGCGGTGGCTGCATTGCAAAGCAGGGCCTAAAGGAGCTATCCCACGTTGAAGGTCAGGAACAGCGGCGGTGAGGAGATACCCCTCGTACAAGGTAAGGAGCAGAGGCTGTGCTTTGCTGGAGCAGCCATGAAGAGATACCCCACTCCCAAGGTAAGAGAAACCCAAGTAAGATGGTAGGTGTTGCAAGAGGGCACCAGAGGGCAGACACACTGAAACCATACTCACAGAAAACTAGTCAATCTAATCACACTAGGACCACAGCCTTGTCTAATTCAATGAAACTAAGCCATGCCCGCAGGGCAACCCAAGATGGGTGGGTCATGGTGGAGAGGTCTGACAGAATGTGGTCCACTGGAGAAGGGAATGGCAAACCACTTCAGTATTCTTGTCTTGAGAACCCCATGAACAGTATGAAAAGGCAAAACTATAGGATATTGAAAGAGGAACTCCCCAGGTCAGTAGGTGCCCAACATGCTACTGGAGATCAGTGGAGAAATAACTCCAGAAAGAATGAAGGGATGGAGCCAAAGCAGAAACAATACCCAGCTGTGGATGTGACTGGTGACAGAAGTAAGGTCTGATGCTATAAAGAGCAATATTGCATAGGAACCTGGAATGTCAGGTCCATCAATCAAGGCAAATTGGAAGTGGTCAAACAAGAGATGGCAAGAGTGAACATCGACATTCTAGGAATCAGCTAACTAAAATGGACTGGATTGGGTGAATTTAACTCAGATGACCATTATATCTACCACTACAGGCAGGAATCCCTCAGAAGAAATGGAGTAGCCATCATGGTCAACAAAAGAGTACGAAATGCAGTACTTGGATGCAGTCTCAAAATCAACAGAATGATCTCTGTTCTTTTCCAAGACAAACCATGCAATATCACAGTAATCCAAGGCTATGCCCCAACCAGTAATGCTGAAGAAGCTGAAGTTGAACGGTTCTATGAAGACATACAAGATTTTTTAGAACTAACACCCAAAAAAGACATCCTTTTCATCATAGGGGAATGGAATGCAAAAGCAGGAAGTCAAGAAACACCTGGAGTAACAGGCAAATTTGGCCTTGGAATGCGGAATGAAGCAGGGCAAAGACTAATAGAGTTTTGCCAAGACAATGCACTGGTCATAGCAAACACCCTCTTCCAACAACACAAGAGAAGACTCTAGACATGGAAGTCACCAGATGGTCAACACTGAAGTCAGATTGATTATATTCTTTGCAGCAAAGTAGGAGAAGCTCTATACAGTCAACAAAAAACAAGACCAGGAGCTGACTGTGGCTCAGATCATGAACTCCTCATTACCAAATTCAGACATAAATTGAAGAAAGTAGGAAAACTGCTAGACCATCAAGTATGACCTAAATCAAATCCCTTATGATTATACAGTGGAAGTGAGAAATAGATTTAAGGGCCTAGATGTGATTGATAGAGTGCCTGATGAACTATGGAATGAGGTTCATGACATTGTACAGGAGACAGGGATCAAGACCATCCCCATGGAAAAGAAATGCAAAAAAGCAAAATGGCTGTCTGGGGAGGCCTTACAAATAGCTGTGAAAAGAAGAGAGGTGAAAAGCAAAGGAGAAAAACAAAGGTATAAGCATCTGAATGCAGAGTTCCAGACAATAACAAGAAGAGATGGGAAAGCCTTCTTCAGTGATCAATGCAAAGAAATAGAGGAAAACAACAGAATGGGAAAGACTAGAGATCTCTTCAAGAAAATTAGAGATACCAAGGGAACATTGCATGCAAAGATGGGCTCGATAAAGGACAGAAATGGTCTGGACCTAACAGAAGCAGAAGATATTGAAAAGAGGTGGCAAGAATACACGGAAGAACTGTACAAAAAAGATCTTCACGATCCAGATAATCATGATGATGTGATCACTCATCTAGAGCCAGACATCTTGGAATGTGAAGTCAAGTGGGCCTTAGAAAGCATCACTATGAACAAAGCTAGTGGACGTGATGGAATTCCAGTTGAACTGTTTCAAATCCTGAAAGATGATGCTGTGAAAGTGCTGCACTCAATATGCCAGCAAGTTTGGAAAACTCAGCAGTGGCCACAGGACTGGAAAAGATCAGTTTTCTTTCCAATTCCAAAGAAAGGCACCAAAGAATGCTCAAACTACCGCACAATTGCATTCATCTCACATGCTAGTAAAGTAATGCTCAAAATTCTCCAAGCCAGGCTTCAGCAATACGTGAACCATGAACTTCCTGATGTTCAATCTGGTTTTAGAAAAGGCAGAGGAACCAGAGATCAAATTGCCAGCATCTGCTGGATCATGAAAAATGCAACAGAGTTCCAGAAAAACATCTATTTCTGCTTTGTTGACTATGCCAAAGCCTTTGACTGTGTGGATCACAATAAACTGTGGAAAATTCTGAAAGAGATGGGAATACCAGACCACCTGACCTGCCTCTTGAGAAACCTGTATACACGTCAGGAACCAACAGTTAGAACTGGACATGGAACAACAGACTGGTTCCAAAGAGGAAAAGGAGTACGTCAAGGCTGTATATTGTCACCCTGCTTATTTAACTTCTATGCAGAGTACATCATGAGAAACGCTGGGCTGGAAGAAGCACAAGCTGGAATCAAGATTGCCAAGAGAAATATCAGTAACCTCAGATATACAGATGACACCACCCATATGGCAGAAAGTGAAGAGGAACTACAAAGCCTCTTGATGAAAGTAAAAGTGGAGAGTGAAAAAGTTGGCTTAAAGCTCAACATTCAGAAAACGAAGATCATGGCATCTGGTCCCATCACTTCATGGGAAATAGATGGGGAAACAGTGGAAACAGTGTCAGACTTTATTTTTGGAGGGTCCAAAATCACTGCAGATGGTGACTGCAGCCATGAAATTAAAAGATGCTTACTCCTTGGAAGGAAAGTTATGACCAACCTAGATAGCATATTCAAAAGCAGAGACATTACTTTGCCGACTAAGGTCCGTCTAGTCAAGGCTATGGATGTTCCCAGTTCACATACTGTTGAAGCCTAGCTTGAAGGATTTTGAGCATTACCTTGCTGGCATGTACAATGAGTGCAATTGTGCAGAAGTTTGAACATTCTTTGGCATTGATCTTCTTTGGGATTGGAATGAAAACTGACCTTTTCCAACCTGTAGCCACTGCTGCGTTTTCCAAATTTGCTGGCATATTGAATGAAGCACTTTAACAGCATCATCCTTCGTAATTTAAAATAGCTCAGCTGGAATTCCATCCTCTCTACTAGCTCTGTTTATAGTGATGCTTCCTAAGACCCACTTGACTTCTCACTCCAGGATTTCTGGCTCTAGGTCAGTGGTCACATCGGGATTATCTGGTGTGATAAGATCTTTTTAGTATAGTTCATCTGTGTATTTTCACCACCTCTCCTTAATAGTCATGTCCAACGCTTTGTGACCCCATGGACTATACAGTCTGTCGAATTCTTGAGGCCAGAATACTGGAGTGGGTAGCCTTGCCCTTCTCCAGGGGATCTTCCCCACCCAGGGTTTGAACCTAGGTCTCCTGCATTGCAGGCAGATTCTTTACGAGCTGAGCCACAGGGGAAACTCAGTATAGTTCGTCTGTGTATTTTCACCACCTCTCCTTATTATCTTCTGCTTTTGTTAGGTCCATACTGTTTCTGTCCTTTCTTGTGCCCGTCTTTGCATGAAATGTTCCTTTGGTATCTCTCTTTCTCTTGTTTTCTTTTTTGGTTAATTTTTATTTTCTATCGGAGTAGAGTTGATTTCTGTTGCGCTTGTTTTACGTTTATGAGAACATGATTCAGTTATACACAGATGTATATCTATTCTGCGTATCCAGGCGACTTCCCTGTGCTATTTGGTAGTTCCACTGGCATTATCTATGTGGTAATAAATAGTGTGTTTTTGTTCACCGCAACCTCTCAAGGTCTCCCTGCCACTACATTTATTTTTTTAAGTCATAAGTTGGGTTTCTAAGTCTGTGAGTCTGTTTCTGTTTATAGTTAGTTAATCAGTATTCTTGCTTGGAGAATCCCATGGATGGAGGAGCCTGATGGGCTACAGTCCATGGGATCACAAAGAGTCGGACATGACTGAGCGACTTAACTAACTAGCCAACTAATCTGTATAAATTTATAGATTCCCCCTCTAAGAGATACTTCTTCTTTCATCTCTGACTTCACTGAGTATGATAAATTCTCAGTCCACCCATGCTCCTGAAAATGTCATTCATTCATTTTTTTGGATGGCTGAGTGTATGCCAGTTTTTAGATGGACAGGTGACTCTTCACTTCTCTATAGAGGGAACTTCGGTTGATGCTCTGTCTTAGATATTGTCAATAGCACTGCCCTGAAAATTGAGGTTCAACTATCATTTTAATGTATGGATGTGAGAGTTGGACTGTGAAGAAGTCTGAGCGCTGAAGAATTGATACTTTTGAACTGTGGTGTTGGAGAAGACTCTTGAGAGTCCCTGGGACTGCAAGGAGATCCAACCAATCCATTCAGAAGGAGAGCAGTCCTGGGATTTCTTTGGAAGGAATGATGCTAAAGCTGAAACTCCAGTACTTTGGCCACCTCATGCAAAGATTTGACTCATTGGAAAAGACTCTGATGCTGGGAAGGATTCGGGGCAGGAGCAGAAGGGGACGACAGAGGATGAGATGACTGGATGGCACCACGGACTCGATGAACGTGAGTCTGAGTGAACTCCAGGAGTTGATGATGGACAGGAGGCCTGGCGCGCTGTGATTCATGTGGTCACAAAGAGTCGGACACCACTGAGCGACTGAACTGAAGTCAAGGAGTGGACTTGCCAGTTCAAGTGGTATGTCTATATTTAGTGTTTTAAGGAATTTCCATACTCTTTTCCTTGTGGCTGCACCGACTCAATTACACTCCTGCCCACAGTATAGGAGGATTCTCTGTGACCCTCGCCCTCAGCAGCAATTAAACTTTGTAGGACGCAGATGATTCCTTTGTAGACCTTTGGAAGATGGATATTCTGTGAGGTGTGAGGTGATACCTCATGGCAGTTTTGATTAGATTTCTCTAAAAGTGATCCTGAGCATCTTTTCATGTGTTTTATGGCCATCTAGATGCCTTCCTTGGAGACACATCCATTTAGATCTTTGCGGTTTTTCTATTGGATTGATAGGGTGTGTTTTGTTTTTGTTTTTGTTTTTGTTTATGTTTTTTTTGCAGCTTTATCATGAGCTGCATGAGCAGTTTGCATGTTGGGAGAGGAATTCATTAGTTTAAACATCTGTTGCAAACATTTATTTTCCCATTCTGAGGATTGTCTTTTTCTTTCCTTTAGGTTGCCCTTGCAGTGCAAAAGCTTTTTAGGTGATGAGGTGCCTTTTTAAAGTTTTGCTTTAGTTTTAATTATTCTAAGCATAGATTCAAAAAGAACTTGTTGTGATTCATGTCAAAGTGTGTTTGCCTATATTTTCCTCAAGAGGATTAGAGCAATCTTCCGTCCATTTAACTCTTCAAGCTATTTGGATTTTTTCTTCTGTAAGCAGTTAGGGAGAGACGTAAATTCTTTCCCTTTCCCCTTGTTTAACGAAGCTCCTCCCTGTCCATCCTGACTGTTAACAGCTTACATTGCCAGCATCATTGTATGAGACTTCCCATGTCTCCACATCCTCTCTGCCATTTTGTTAGTAAACCTCAGGACATAGGCCACTCTGAGCTGGGTGAGGTGATATGTTCTTGTAGTTTTGATTTTAATTTCTTTAATAATTAGCAATGTGAGCATCTTTTCATGGGCTTTATAGCCACCTGGATGTCTTCTGAGGAGAAATATCCATTTAGATCTTTGCCCTCCACCACTTTTTTAATTGAACAGCATGGGTTGTTTGCATATTTGGGGGATGAATTCCTCATTTTCACCTTGGTTGTAACTTTTTTTTTATCCTGAGGGTTATTTTGTTTTTCCTTTAGGGTTCCCCTCCTTTTGATCTCTGGTTCCTCTTCTTCTAAATCCACCTTGAACATCTGGAAGTTCTCAATTCATATACTGTTAAAGCCTCGCTTGGAGAATTCTGAGCATTACTTTACTGGTGTGTGAGATGAGTGCAATTGTGCAGTAGTCTGAGCATCCTTTGGCATTCCCTTTCTTTCAGATTGGAATGAAAACTGACCTTTTCCAGTCCTGTGGCCACTGCTGAGTTTTCTAACTTTCCCTGCATATTGAGTGCAGGACTTTAACAGCATTATCTTTTAGGATTTGCAATAGCTCAGCTGGAATTCCATCACCTCCACTAGCTTGTTCATGGTGATGCTTCCTAAGGCCCACGTTACTTCGCATTCCAGGACGTCTGGCTCTAGGTGAGTGATCACACCATGGTGGTTATCTTGGTCATTAAGATTTTTTTGGATAGTTCTTCTGTGTTTTCTTGCCACCTCTTCTTAATATCTTCTGCTTCTGTTAGGTCCTTACCAGTTCTGTCCTTTATTTTGCCCATTTCTGCATGAAATATTCCCCTGGTATCTCTAATTTTCCTGAAGCGATTTCTAGTCTTTCCATTCTATTGTTTTCCTCTATTTCTTTGCACTGATCACTGAGGAAGGCTTTCTTATCTCTCGTTGCTATTCTTTAGAACTCTGCATTCAAATAGGTATATCTTTCCTCTTCTCCTTTTACATTTTTGATTTGCAGTTTTGATTTACATTTCTATAACATTTCACAAAGTTGAAAGATTTTCATGTAACATTTTTAAGAACAGTGTGGTGTGAGTAAAACTGAGTTTGGCGATTGGCCTCCTGATCTTTCGCCCTGGTTTGACCCTTTTTCCCCTGACACACCTAGGACATTTCTTCAGGCAGGTGTTTCTTCCTTCAGTTCAGTTCAGTTCAGTTCAGTCGCTCAGTCGTGTCCGACTCTTTGCGACCCCAAGAATCGCAGCACGCCAGGCCTCCCTGTCCATCACCAACTCCCGAAGTTCACTCAGGCTCACGTCCATTGAGTCAGTGATGCCATCCAGCCATCTCATCCTCTGTCGTCCCCTTCTCCTTTTGCCCCCAATCCCTCCCAGCATCAGAGGCTTTTCCAATGAGTCAACTCTTCGCATGAGGTGGCTAAAGTTTCTTCCTTAGAGCCCCTCAGCCCTGATGAAAATGAAGTGCCATCCGCAGAGGACTTTCCATTGCTGTTCCAAAAGTGGCCACAAGGCGGCAGCATTTCCTTATGCTGCACAATTAGGTGTTTATTACGGTTAACTTTTATTTTCTAATAAAGTAGAGTTGATTTCTGTTGTGTTTGTTTTAGGTTGACAGGAACTTGATTCAGTTATACATAGAGGTACATCTATTCTCCTCTTTTTCGGGGTCTTTTCCCAAATAGGTTCTTTGAGTGTGTTCAGTAGACTTTCCAGTGCTATTCAGTAGGTCCATTTCAATTATCTATCTGACAATAAGTACTGTGTCTCTGTAAGCCCCAATCTGTTATTGTTCCCCTTCCCCATCTTAAAAAAAGAAAAGTCGTAAACTCGTGTTTTGTCTGGGAGTCTGTCTCAGTTTATGAATTGGTTCACTTGAGGAATCTGTCGATTCTCCCTGTATGTCATCCTTTGCTTTCCCTCTCTGACTGGCTTCACTCAGTGTGATAAATCTCTCGGTCCATCCATGCTCCTGAAAATGACTTTTTCTTTCATTCGTTTCAATGGCTGAGTGGACTGCTGCGTTTTGATGGACAATTTCCTCGTTATTTCTCTGTTGATGGACAGTTTGGTTTTGTTATGCCCAAGTCGCGAAATCTCCCAATGACCACCAGGGAGCCGATATCTGATGCAAAAGCAAGAGAGTTTTTATTACCAAGCTCGAGCTGGGGCTCCCACCGATACCGATGCAGCAGCTATAGGGAGGAGCCCTGAGCTCTGGGTTACATTGCTTATATAGGGTATTATCGCGGGAAAAATTCAAAAAATGGGAGTCTCCGGGTCTGATTGGTCACCTTCTGGTGAAGGGGTAGGTGTTGAATTCTGATTGGTTCTCCTTTCCCGGGCTTGACTCGAATTTCTGGGGCTGGCCAAGGGTTCTGATTGGTTCGCAGGTGGTGGGGTGAGGTGGAAGGCTCTTTTCCCAGAACTTGACAAAATGGAGTAGCTTTGATTCTTCAGTTTATGCTCTGTCTTGGATATTGTCAATAATGCTGCCCTGAAAATAGGGGTGCAACTATCATTTTCAGTTTTGATTGTCTACTGATCTAAGACCAGGAGTGGGCTTGCTGGACCATGCGGTAAGTCTGTTTAGTGTTCTAAGGAATCTCCATACTGCTTTCTCTTGTGGCTGCACCCACCCGTTTCCATCCCCGCCCACAGGGTAGGAGGAGTCCCTGTTTTCCTTGCCCTCTGCAGCATTTCATCCTTGGAGATTTTTTGGAGGATGGCTCTTCTGAGGGGTGTCAGTGATAGCTGGTTGCAGTTTGACTGGCATTTCTGTAAGAGTGGTCCTGAGCATCTTTTCATGTGCTTTGTGGACACCTGGGTGCCTTCTTTGGAGAAATGTCCGTTTAGATTTTTGCCAGTATTTCTCCTGGGCTGATTCTTTTCTTGATCATGAGCTGTAGAGGCTTCCCTGGTGGCTCAGCTGGTGAAGAATCCACCTGCAATGCAGGAGACCTGGTTTCGATCCCTGGGTTGGGAAGATCCCCTGGAGAAGAGAAAGGTGGCTCACTCCAGTATTCCGGCCTGGAGAAGTGCATGGGCTGTACAGTCCATGGATCACAGAGAGTCGGACACAACTGAGCGAGTTTCACTTTCACTGTGTGAGCACTCTGTGTCTTTGGAGATGAATGCCTTGTTTCTAACTTCAGTTGCAAAAGTTTATTTTCCCATTCTGAGGGTTGTCTTTTTCTTTCCTTCAGGGTTGCCCTTCCTGTGCAAAAGCTTTTCAGGCTAATGAGATACATTTTTAAAGTTTAGTTTTATTTTGAAATATTCTGAATGTAGATCCAAAAAAAAAAAAATCTTGCTGTGGTTTATGTAAAGTGTGTGCTGCCTATATTTTCCTCTAGAGGTTTAGAGTAATTGTCCCTCCAGGTAACTATTCGATTTGGAGTTTGTGTGGAATTCGTTAGCCAGAGATGTAAATGCTTTAACTTTTCCCTTGTTTAAGGAACCTCCACCCGGTCCTCTATCATGGCTGTTAACAACTTACATTCCCAGCATCAGCGTAGGAAGGCTCCCTTTTCTCCACAACCTCTCCAGCCTTTATTTTTGCTAAGACTTTTTGACAGAGTCCATTCTGACCAGTACGAGCTCATACCTCATTGTAGTTTTCATTTACATTTCGATAACATTTCACAAAGTTGAAAGCTTCTCCAGAGATATTTTTAATACCAGTGTGAGTAAAACGGGCTTCGGAGATCGACCTCGTGATCTTTTGCCCTCTTTTGAAAAATTTCCTGGACGCACCTAGGACGTTTCTCCAGGCAGGTGTTTCTTCCTTAGAGCCCCTCAGTCCTCGTGAATAGCAAGTACCCTCAGCCCAGGATTTTCCATTGTTGTACCAAAAGCGGCCACAAGGGGGCAGCATTTTCTTATGCTGCACAATTATTCATTTCAGTGAATTTATTTACTGCTGTTAATTTTTATTTTCTATTGAAGTAGAGTTGTTTCTGCTGTGTTGTTTTAGGTTGACAGGAACCTGATTCAATTATACATAGAGGTATATCTATTCTGTTCTTTTCCGGAGTATTTTCCCATATAGGTTCCTTCAGTGTGTTTTGTACTTTCTTGTGCTATTCAGTAGGTTCATTTGGATGATCTGACAGTAAGTAGCGTGTATCTGTTAATCCCTGTCTTTTATTGTCTCCCATCCCCAACCTTTTTTTTTAATAATCATAAACTTATGTTTCTAAGTCTGAGGCTGTTTGTGTTTATGAATTGGTCATTTGAGGAATTTATCAATTCCCCATGTGTGTGATAGTTTGCTTTCTCTCTCAGACTGACTTCGTTCAGTATTGTAAACTCTCAGTCCATCCATGCTCCTGAAAATGACGTTTTTCCATTTGTTCCGATGGCTGAGTGTATTCCGGTGTTTCAATGGACAGGTTCCTCTTTATGTCTCTATTGATGGACACTTTGGTTGATGCTCTGTCTTGGAGATTCAATAGTGCTGCCCTGGAAATAAGGGTGCAACTATCATCTTCAATTATGCTTTTCTCTGGATATAAAGCAAGGAGTGGCCTTGTCAGATCAGGTAGTAAGTCTATGTTTAGTGTTGTAAGGAATGTCCATACTGGTTTTCCTTGTGGCCGCCCCCACACATTTCCTTCCCTGCCCACAGTGTAGGAGAATTCCCTGTTCCCCTGGCTCTCGCAGCATTTAACCTTTGTAGGTCTTTGGGGGGCTGTATGAGGGGCGTGAGGTGATACCTCATCGAGGTTTCAATTGACATTTCTGTAAGTGTGGTCCTGAGCATCTTTTCATGTGCTCTATTGCCATCTGGATGCCTTCTTTAAAATGTCCGTTTAGATCTTTGCCTGTATTCCTGCTGCGTTTTTTTTTTTTTTTTTTAGTCTTGATCTGTGTGAGCATTTTGCATCTTTGGAGACCAATTCCTTATTTTTAAGTTCGGTTGCAAACACTTATTTTCCCATTCTGAGGGTTGTGTTTTTCTTTCCTTTAGGGTTACCCTTCCTGTGCAAAACCTTTTTAGGTTAATGAGGTGCCTTATTTTTTTTTAGTTTAGTTTTGTTTTTAATAATTCTGAGTATAGATCTGTCATGCGAGTGTATGTTTCTCGATTTTTTATCTCGTCACAACAAAGATTTGGAGTGACGGACATTAAAACCCACTCGGCGTGTCACAGCTCTCAGGTCTTGGATAGACTGTGTTATAGCTCTCAGTTCTCGAATGGACCATGTTATAGCTCTTAGACAAATCACTGTTACAGCTCTATTTTATTTAGAAGAGAGGAGGAAAATCCATCTTCAAGGCGTGAGGGCACGTTGATCTAAAGACCGGAGGAGAAGAGCACCCCAGCGTGCGGGAGAGAGAGAGAGAGAGAGAGAGAGAGAGAGCTGGCTTTGGCCCCTCTATTTATATGTTTCTCTCTCCCTGGGCCTGTCCTGTGTAAATTGGGCCAGCCAGGAGTGTTGTTTGGTTTCCCTGAGGTCCTCACTCCGGTCCTCAGACCTTCTTTTGTTTCATTTTCGCAGGCTTTTCCCTTCCTTGTCTTGTAGCCACCGCCATTTTGGACTCCTTTTCCCTTTTCTACCTACCTAACAGACCCAAAAAGAACTTGCTGTGATTTATGTCAAAGTGTGTTGTGCATATATTTTCCTCAAGAGATTTAGAGGAATCATGCCTACATAAAACTCTTTAATCGATTTGAAATTCCTTCATCTGTAAGCGGTTAGGGAGAGATGTAAATTCTTTCGCTGATCAGAAGTTGATGGAACCTCCACTCTGTCCTCTGTCGTGGCTGTTAGCAACGTACAGCCCCAGCATCAGTGTAGGAGGGCCCCCTTTTCTGCACAACCTCTCCAGCCTTTATCGTTTTTAAGGCTTTTTGACAAAGGCTGTTCTGACCTTTATGAGCTGATACCTCCTTGTACTTTTTTGAGTTACATTTCTGTAACATTTCACAATGCTGAAAGCTTTTCATGTGATATTTTTAAAAACAATGTGAGTAAAGCTGATCTTTTGAGATGGGCCGTGTGGTCACTGGCCCTGTTCTGAATCTTCCCCCAGCCCACCGAGGGCCTCGGCTGAGGACGGGTGCGTCTTCCTACAGCCCTCGGTCCTGGAGCCTGTTAAGTGCGGGTCTGCAGTTTTCCCACTGTTGTTACCAAAAGCGACCACATGGGGGCAGCACATCACGCTCCGCTGTTTTGTTTTGTGGGCTAAATTAATATTTATTTTCTCTTGGAGTAGAGTGGATTTCTGCTGTTGTGCTTGTTTCAGGTTTACAGGAACTTGATTCAATTATATAGAGAACTGTATCTCTTCTTTTTCTGGTTTGTCCTAGGTCGGTTCTTTCAGTGTGTTGGTGGACTTCTCTGTGTTATTCAGGAGGTCCTTTTGGATTATCTACCTGATAATAGGTTATAAGTATATGTTAACCCAAGGCTGTTGATGTCTCCCTCTCTGTACCTGTTTTTCTTTTTTTTTTTAATAATCATAAGTTGGTTTTCTAAGTCTGAGAGTCTGTTTGTCTTTATAAATTCTTTCATTCATATGAATTTATAGATTCCACCCATGATATATTTCTTTCCCTTCCTGACTGACTTCACTCACTATGATAAATCTCGGTCCATCCATGCTGCTGACAATGATATTTTTTCGCTCTTTCTGACAGCTGAGTGATTCCCGTGCGTAGATGGGTCAGTGACTTTATTTCTCTATCGATGGACATTTCGACTGATGCTCTTTACTGTGCTGGGCTTAGTCGCTCAGTCGTGTCTGACTCTCTGCGACCCCATGGACTGTAACCCGCCAGGCTCTGCTGTTCTTGGGGATTCTCCAGGCAGAAATACCGCAGTGGGTTCCCACGCCCACCTCCAGGGGATCTTCCCAATCTAGGGATTGAACCCAGGTCTCCCGCATTGCAGGAGGATTCTTTACCAGCTGAGCCACTGGGGAAGCTCTCTATTAAATATTGTCAATATTGCTGCCTTGAAAATAGGGTTGCAAGTATCATTCTAAATTAGGTTTTCTCCGAACCTAAGGCAATGGGTGGGCTTGCCCGATCATGCAGTAACTCTGTTTAATGTGTTTCAGCAGTCTTCACACTGCTTTCTTTCATTGCCGCCCCTGCCCATTTACATCCCCGCCCACAGTGTAGGAAGACTTCTTGTTTGCCTCGCCTTCCGCATCATTTAAACTTTGTAGAGCTTTTGGAAGATGGCGGTTCTGAGGGGTGTGCGTTGATACCACGTTGCAGTTTTGATGGGCATTTCTCTAACAGTGATGTGAATCATTGTTTCATGAGCTTTATGGCCTGGAAGATGCCATGGACAGAGGAGCCTGGTGGGCTACAGTCCATGGGGTCGCTAAGAGTTGGAGACGACTAAGCGACTTCACTTTGACTTTTTACTTTAATGCATTGGAGAAGGAAATGGCAAGCCACGCCAGTATTGCCTGGAGAATCCCAGGGACGGCGGAGCCTGGTGTGCTGCCATCTATGGGGTCACACAGAGTCGGACACGACTGAGTAACTGAACTGAACTGAACTATAGCGATCTGGATACATTCTTTGAAAAAATATCCATTTAGATCTTTGGCCCATTTCTGGTGTGTGTGTGTTTTTGTTTGTTTGTTTTTTGTTTTGTTTTGTGTTTTGAGCTGCATGCGCCATTTGCTTGTTTTGCAGATGAATTACTTGTTGATATATTTTCTTGCAAACTTTTTTTCCACTCTGAGGGTTGTCATTTTCTCTCGTTATGGTTTCCCTTGCTGTGTAAGTGCTTTTAAGGTTAATGAGGTCCCTTGCTGAGTTTTTCTTATTTTTCATTATTCTAAGAGGTGGATCCAGAGGGAATTTGCTGTGATTTATGCCAAAGCCTGTTTTTCCTATGCTTTCCTCTAATGGTAAGGAGTAATTGTCTTTCCATTTAGTTCTTTAACTAATTTGGAGTTTTTCTTTAAATGGGTAAGGAATGTTGTAATTTCATTCTCTTTTTGCTTGTTTAAGAACCCTCCTCCCTGTCCTCTGTCCTGGCTATTAACAAGTTACATTGGCCTCTTGACTATCTGCCCTATTTTGAATTCTTTTTCCAGGACCTATCCCAGGACATTTGTTGAGAACAGGTGTATTTTGGTCAGCACAGGTTTTTCAGTTGTTGATACCAAAAGCAGCCACAAGGCGGCATCATTTTTCATCCTCCACTTTTTGGGTAATTTATTGTTTTCTAATAGAGTTGATTTCCGACTGTTTGTTTTAGGTGTACAGGAACTTGATTCAGTCATAAATAGTTGTACCGCTGTTCTTTTGGGAGATTTTTTTCCCATGAAGGTTATCACAGTGTGTTTCCTTCAGCTTGCTGTGCTGTTCATTTGGTCCTTTTAGATGACCTGTTTGATATGTAGTGATGTGAGTGTTATGCCCAGAGTCCAAGTCCCAAAAACTGAGAGAATAAGACGTCCACAGCAATGCAAAAGCATAAAGGGGTTTTATTGCCAGCTCGAGCCAGGGCTCCCGTCTCATCCAGTGCAGTGGAGTCTTGAGGAGAGCCCTGAGCCCAGATTTACAGCAGTATTTATAAGTTTAGAACAAAGACAGGGAGTTGGCAAGGGTTGATTGGCTGCAGGGGTTTCCTGGTATTTACTGATTGGCCAGTCATTATCCCTCTGATTGGCCAGAGTTACCATCTCTCTGATTGGCCAGAGTTACCATCCCCAGAAGCCCCAGAAGCATGACTCAGGGATTATTTTTGGCCTAGTGCACTTCTCTGAGCCTGTCATGGCTCTGGTGAGGTTGTAACATTTCCCCCTGTCTTTAGATCATATAGAGGAATCTTCCTCTTTGTTTTGGGGTACAGTTTGATATTGCTGTCTAAGCACAAATAGTTGAACTGTATTAATATGTTTTTTTATAAATGTAATGAGCCGGGTGTTTGTTTTGGGGCCCAGTAGTCGTACATTATCTTTTTAGGATGGTACAGGATTTTGGGCATTACAGTCACTATTATACAGAACTCTCTGTTTTGATTAAAAACTGATGCATGTAAACATGGAGTTAGCCCGATGTGTGAACAAACCCACCATCTTTTGTCTCAGACACAATCTAATTTGTCTTATTTAGTCTTGTAATATTGGCCACCTGGGCACATAGTGGGGCTTTTTACTTTTAAAGATAGGGCATATGGGAGGGGGCCTCGCATACATAACTTTGAAAGGGGTTAAGTCCAGCTTGTAGGGGGTATTACGCGCATGGAAGAGGGCGAAGGGAAGGAGAGTCACCCAGTCCCTGCCAGTCTCTACTGCCAATTTTGCCAAAGTTTTTTTAGAGTCTGATTTATCCTCTCAACCTGTCCTGAGCTCTGGGGATTGTATTTACAATGTAGCTTCTATTTGGTCCCCAGAGCTAGGGCCAGTCCCTGTACAATCTGACTCACAAAGGCAGGCCCGTTATCAGAGCCAATCGTCACTGGCAGCCCAAACCTAGGCACTATTTTTTTTAGGATCTTTTTAGCTACTATCATTGCTGTTTTTTTCTTAGTAGGGAATGCTTTCACCCACCCAGAAAAAGTATCCACCAAAACTAACAGATAACGGTACCCATATTTGCCTGGTCTTACCTCTGTAAAATCTATCTCCCAGTGTTGCCCTGGCCTCTCTCCCCGGTACCTCATTCCCGTATGCTGTCCTTTTTCCGGCTTCATCATCTGGCACGCTTTGCAGGCCTGGACTGTCTCGTACAGTCGCCTGTTGTTGGGGAAACCGCAAAAGTGCTGTCTGTAAGAGGGTTAGAGTCTTTTTTTTTTTTAGATGGGTGGTCAGATATAGGTGCGTACAGAGGTGTTGACCCAAGTTGGTGGGAAGTATCAAGTTGTCATCTTGGTCTCGATACCATCCGTCTTTGCCCTCCTGAGGGCTGGCATTTCTTTTGAATCTAATTGAGATCAGAAGAGGAATACTTGGGGGTTGGGGGCAAGGTTTCCATACCTGGGGGGGCAGCCCCACAGTTAGTATAGGGGCTGTGCAGTCCCTGTTAGCCGCCTCATGAGCCGCCATATCAGCGGCTTGGTTGCCTTGAGCCTTAATGTCTCTTCTCTTTTGATGTCCAGGGACATGTACTATTGACATTGTTTGAGGCTGTTGGATGGCTGTTAAGAGTCTGTGGATTTTAGGCAGGTTTTTAACTTTTTTTTTTCGGCTGTCAAAAATCCCCGCTCTTTATATATTGGGCCCTGGATGTGTACGGTGCTGAATGCATACCAACTGTCGGTATAAATAGTGACTCTTTTTCTTTTGCCCTCTACAGAGCCTGTATTAAGGCTATTAGTTCTGCTTTTTGGGCAGAGGTCCCTGGGGGAAGGGCTTCAGCCCATATTATCTTTTCAGGGTCATCAACTATTGCAGCTCCAGCCTTTCTCTGTCCATCTTTTATAAAACTGCTTTTATCTGTAGACCATATCAGCTCACTGTTATTTAAAGGCACGTTTGTTAGGTCTTTTCGTATTGCCATCGTCTCAGCCAATATCTCACCACAATCGTGGAGGGGGCTGTCTTCCTCTGGGTTGGGTAAGAGAGTGGCCGGGTTCAGGAAGCAGGGCATCTGGAAGTGTATCCATGGGATGTCCAGCAGCAAAGCCTGATAATGGGTCAAACGGGCGTTAGAGATCCATTTATTTGGTGGCTGCTTCAGAATCTCTTTGATGGCATGGGGAGTGTAGACCAGGAGTCGCTGTCCATAAGTCAGCTTGTCAGCATCATGGACCAGGAGGGCAGTAGCAGCAATGATTCGGAGGCAATGTGGCCACCCTGCAGCCACTGGGTCCAGTCGTTTGGATAGGTAGGCCACTGGTCGCCTCCAAGGCCCCCACTGCTGCGTTAAGACTCCTTTTCCCATTCCCCGTTTTTTATCTGTGAACAATTGGAAGGGCTTGGACAGGTCAGGGAGAGCAAGGGCTGAGGCTTCTAGCAGAGCCTGTCTGAGTTCTTGAAAAGCCCGTTTTATTGGCTCATCCAAGTCCAGTTTTTTTTTTTTACTTTTTTTTTATATAGTGGCTGGGCCTTTTAAGCAAATTCCAAGATCCATAGCCGGCAATACCCAATAGTCCCAAGAAATTTTTTCACTTGTTGAGGAGTTGCCGGCTCAGGGATCTGCAATATGGCCTCTTTTATGGCTTGCGTCAGCCATCTCCGTCTTTGTTTTATTTTATACCCTAGGTATATAGCTTTTTGCTTAGCAATTTGGGCCTTTTTTGCACTAGCCCGGTACCCCAAGGTCCCCAAAGTTTGAAGGAGGTTGCCTGTTGCTTCTAGGCATGCTTTCTCAGTGGTTGCGGCTAGCATAAGATCATCAACATACTGCAATAGACAATGTTGGGGTGATCAACCCGGTACTCATGGAGGTCTTCACCCAGAGCCTCATTGAATAGCGTTGGTGAATTTTTGAAGCCTTGCGGAAGTCAAGTCCAAGTTAGCTGTCTTGAGGTCTGGCTGCCTTTTTTTATCCATTTGAATGTGAAGATCTCTTGGCTCAAGGGGGCCAAGGGTAAACTGAAAAAGGCATCTTTTAAGTCCAGGACAGTATACCAGACATAGTCTGGCGGGAGGCCACTCAAAAGGGTGTATGGGTTATGGACGATTGGATGTATATCATTTACCCGTTTGTTGACTTCACAAAGATCTTGCACAGGCCTAAAGTCCGTTCCCCCTGGCATTTTTTGCAGGTAACAAAGGAGTATTTCATGGAGATCGGCACCGTTTAAGAATTTTTGCCTCCAGAAGCCATTGTATATGTGGTGCGATTCTTTGCCGGGCTTCTAGGCTCAAAGGGTATTGTTTTACCCGGATAGGGGTGACGTCCGATTTAAGTTTGACACTGATGGGACACTTGGCTAGTCTTACCCCCGCAGTTTTTGCCCAGGGTAGAGGGTATTTTCGGACCCAAGGTTGTACAGTGGGGTCAATGGCCATGAGCGGCTTTGGCTGATACAGTCTGTATTCATCCCTCAATGCCAGAGACAAAACTTGTATGGGATGTCCGGTCCCATCTAAACTGATATCTCTCCATGGTCAAAGTGAATTTGGGCATTGACTTTAAATAGTAAGTCTCTTTTTAACAAGGGTGCTGGGCATTTTGGTATCACAAGAAAAGAGTGGGTCACCTGCTGGGCCCCCAAGTTCACTTGACGTTTAGTAGTCCATCTATATCATTTAATCCCGGTGGCCCCTTGTACCTAGCTGGTCTTTTTAGACATCGGTCTGTCTTTTCAATTAAGGACCGAGTATTGAGCTCTCGTGTCCACCATGAAGCCAACCGGTTTCCCCTCCACATGTATAGTTATCCAGGACTCAGGGAGGGGTGCCAGGCCCTGAATTTTTTTTTTCTGTCACCTAACACGTTCCTCTCTTTTCTCTGGAGTCTCTCTATGATTAAAAACCCTCTCTGTTGCCCTCACCGGGTCTTGCAGGGATTGCTCTCCCAACCTCTCTATTTTTGCAGTTTTTTTCTGATATCTGGGGCTGCCTGATTCACGAATGCTAGCATGATGGCTGCGTGCGACTCATCGGCTTGTGGGTCTATGGGGGTGTACTGTCCAAAAGCTTCCATTAATCTCTCAAGGAAGGCTGCCAGGCTCTCATTTGGCTCTTGTCTAACCAGATTTACTGTAGCCAAATTTGTTGGCCTCCTGGCGGCTGCTCGGAGGCTGGCCATGACAGTCTGGCGGTACACTCAGAGATGCTCCCTACCTTTAGCACGCTCGAAGTCCCAGCAGGGCCGCGTCAGGGGAAATCTCTCATCAATCAGGTTAGGCTGTGTAGTGGGTCTCCCATCTACCCCCAGCACATTCTTTTGTGCTTTTGACAAGATCCGTTTGCGTTCTTCTATAGTAAACAGCACTTGTAACAACTGTTGACAGTCATCCCAGGTGGGGTTATGGGTGAAAAGGATAGATTTTAAAAGGTCAGTGAGGCCCTGAGGTTTTTCAGAGAATGAAGGAGTCTGAGTTTTTCAGTTGTAAAGATCACTGGTGGAAAAGGGCCAGTACTGGTATGTCCGTTCTCTGTCTGCTCGGGCAGGCCCCGCCTGAACTGGAAATGCCTGGACTGTGGAGGAGGGGGCTTCTGGTTTGTTTTTTTTTTTTCCACCATATTGGTGATGCCCCTGGTTCTTCCCTGAGTTCCTTGGGCGGGGCCTCCTTCCCGGGCTGGGGCCGAAGGCTCGGTGTCCCTTTGTATCCCTCCAGAAGAGACCTGAGGTACCTGCGGGGGCAGAAGTGGATCTGCATAGGAGGGCGGGGAGAGTTCAGTCTCCAGGTCAAGTAAATTGGGGTATAGTGAGGATTTCTGGAATACCGGTTTCACCCTGTTGCTGCGCTTTTTGTCTTCTTTTTCTTTGGATGCTTCCACGACTAGTACCTGTGGACGTAATGAAGCTGAGGGCAGGGAAGAAGGAAGGGAAGTGAGGGGCTGAAAAACAAAAGGTTTTAGCCAGGCCAGGGATTTTTTTTATCAGGTCCTGCCAGACCAAAATGTATGGAGTTTTGTCTGGCTGGGTGCCCCGAAGGGTAGGGGGCGAGCACCTTCTCTCTGACCGCTCGAATAGTAGGCAGGCTGAAGGTGTCTTTTTGTGGCCAGCTGACATCAAAAGCAGGCCACTTGGCAGAACAAAAAGTTACTAACTTGCTTTTCTTCACCAGCAATGAAAGATTCTGTGCTCTAGACTTAAAATCAGAGAAGTGGTTAGTCATAAGAGATAAAGGAGTAGAAGTTGTTTGTCCCATGATCACAGAAAAGTACACTGGGAGCCAACAGAGCACACAAAGAGCAGCGCAGACACCACGAATAGACAAACAGATAACAAACGCAAGGTGGCCACCAACAATGCACTCAGTCTTACCTGCAGGATGTTCACAGAGCCAGCCGCCCCACCAGCTCGATGCTGGGCCTCGGCCTTATGCTGGACTCAATCCAAAACTAACACCGGTGTTCAGATATCTCTTCTCCTAGTGAGGAAACCCCTTCTACCGGGAGAATGTTATTCTTCCCAGTTAAAGGGATCCCGGACGAGCCCCCAAATGTTTTGCCCAGAGTCCGAGTCCCCAAAACTGAGAGAATAAGACGTCCACAGCAATGCAAAAGCAAAAAGGGGTTTTATTGCCAGTTCAAGCCAGGGCTCCCGTCTCATCCAGGGCAGTGGAGTCTTGATGAGAGACCTGAGCCCAGATTTACAGCAGTATTTATAAGTTTAGAACAAAGACAGGGAGTTGGCAAGGGTTGATTGGCTGCAGGGGTTTCCTGGTATTTACTGATTGGCCAGTCATTATCCCTCTGATTGGCCAGAGTTATCATCTCTCTGATTGGCCAGAGTTACCATCCCCTGAAGCCCTGGAAGCATGACTCAGGGATTATTTTTGGCCTAGTGCACCTCTCTGAGCCTGTCATGGCTCTGGTGAGGTTGTAACAGTGAGCATTTTAATCCCTCTTAGTGTATCCCTCCTGCAACGTTTTAAAAAATATCATGAGCTGGTTTTTTAACTCTGAGTCTGTTCCTATTTGCAAATTATTTCATTTGCATGAATTTCTGGCTTCTACCTTTCAGTACTATTTTAGGATGTTTGCCTTTGGTCTCATACCTCAGTGATAATCTCTCAGTACATCCATGCTGCTGCTCATGGCAGTTTTTTTTTTCTGAGTGTATTCCACTGTCTAGATGGGCCAGTTAGTCTTCATTTTTCTGTCGATGGATATTTTGGTTAATGCTCTGACTTGGCTATTGTGAACAGTGCTGCCCTGAAAATAGAAATGTACATATTCTTTGGAATTAGGATTTTTTCCAGATCAAAGCAAGGAGTGGTATTGCTGGAAAACATGGTAACTCTCTATTTCGTGTTTCAAGGAGCCTCCAGATATTTTCCTTCGTGGCTGCACCCACCCATTTACAAACCTGCCCACGGTGTAGGAGGGTTCCCTGTTCCCCTCGCCCTCGGCAGCACTTAAGCTTCGAAGATCTTTTGAGGATGGCCGTTCTGAGCCGTGTGAGAAGATGGCTCATGGTAGTTTTAATTTGCATTTCTTTACTACTTACTGATGATGAGTATCTTTCCATGGGCTTTTTACCTTCTACGGGGGAGTACAGTTAACCTCCGGAAAGTGGCTTCTTGAAAGTCAGCCCTGTTTTGAATTCTCTTCATGTGATTTACCCCGGAAGATTTCTTTAGGGCTGGTGTCATTTATTTATTTTTTTTAATATATTTATTTTTTTACCTTCTTGTTAACATTTTTATTATAGTATTTCCTTTTAAATTCATTCAAAACAAACAAAAAAGGAAAACAAAGACAATGGTCCCAGAAGGAATGCACGATTCGTTTTAGTTACAGCACAGAGATTCTTCTCTCAGTGAGAACTGTGCTCTTGGTTTCAGCAATAAGTGAGGGGAAGGTCTTGAGCTTTTGAAGTTCTGAGGGGTGCAGGGCGTCCGCGTTAGTAGGGGTAGATGGGAAATGCTATCTGCAACGGTCCAAGGCTGGAATGGTCTTCCAGTCACTGTGGCGTCCACCTGCTGTCAGGGTTAGTTCCAGATTTTGAGGAAGCTGTCCCAGGACCCCGTCGCCACGGCCATCCCGTCATCAGTTACCCCCAGGCAGCTCACACGGTTGTCATGCTCGGCCAAGACCCCTGCCCTGTCGGCTTTGAGGGCATGCCAGACGTTGCAGTTGAAGTCGTCGTACCCTGCGAGAAGGAGGCGCCCACTCTTGGAGAAGGAGACGGAGGTGATCCCGCAGATGATGTTGTCGTGGGAGTAGGTCCTGAGCTCCTGGTCCGCACGGAGGTCGAACAGCCGGCAGGTGGCGTCGTCTGAGCCAGTGGCAAATGCGTTGCGGTTCGGGAAGAAACAGATGGCGTGATATCGGGCTCGTGGCCGGTGAAGGTTTGCCGGCACACCCTTCTCGCAGTCCCAGAGTTTGGCTGAAGCGTCACAAGCACCAGAGACAGTCTGGTGTCCGGAGCGAGTGAAAGGCTCATGACGTCCCCGGTGTGTCCGGTGAATGTGGTCGTCTGCTGGCCAGTCTCGATGTCCCACAGGGCACAGGTGGTGTCTCCAGAGCCGGTAACGATCTGATTGTCATCCAGAAAACGGCAGCATGACAGGTAACCTGTGTGTCCAGCCAGCTCACGATTCACACGTGCATTCCCTTCACGAGTTTTCAGATTGTAAATGGAGCAGATGTTATCCAGGCCTCCGCAGGCCACGTAGTTCCCAGAAGGGGCATAAGCGCACGTCATGACCCGCGAGGAGCGCAGAGGGATGGCATGGACCTTGTTTGTGGTGTAGCTGTCCCAGATAATAAGTTTACCGTCCTGCGAGGCACTGACTAGAAGCCTGGAGTCGGTGCCCCAGTGCATGGCATAGATCTTGGCCAAGTGTCCCCTCAGCGTCCTCCTGGTGCGCGTCTGGACTCTTCCCACAGGGTCAGTGTTTGTGATCTGAGAGAGAGTCGCGTCTGCACACGCCTTCCGAGCATCTCTAATTTGGTCTTTAAGCTGTTCGGCCTCCTGCCGTAACTGGTCAAGTTCACTCATCTTCTAATCTTAGTGCTCTTCAAAGCCACCTCAAAGAATCTGAGATCTTAATTCAGAAGTGCTGCTGGTCTGTTCTCCCAAACATGTAAAACTGTCTGCAACAGAGAAAAGGCTCGACGCCTCGTCCCGCCTGCCGCGCCCGCTCCCCGCCGCCTCAGCCGCCGCTGCGGGAGGTGGTCGTGCTCTGGCCGCTCTGCGGGCGCTGCAGGGAGGTGCGCCGGCGAAACTCAGTCCGGTTGGTCCCGCGGCGGCTGCTCCACTCCCGCGCCCACTCCCGCTCCCGCTCCCGCTCCCGCCGCCGCCGCGGCCTCCGTCCGCCCCTCAGACGCCTCCAGCCATCGGGATGGGCGCGGCGGCCCCTCTGCTGGTGTCATTTAGAGCCGAGCCCAATAGCCCCGGTTTTCAAGTGCTTGTTACAGGGAATGACCACAAGGTGGCAGCATGTCTTCATGCCCCCTCTGGTTACCTGGGCAACCAGAGCCTTAGGGCAAGTCTGGTTTCTGGGTTGTCAATAAGAATGCCTCCCGGGGATCTTCCAGACGCAGGGACTGAACCCGCTTCTCCTCCGTCTTCTGCATTGGCAGATGGATTCTTTACCACTAGCGCCACCTGGGAAGCCCTAAGGCTTGTGTCTCCTTACTTCTTCCCCCTTCCCCTTCATCCCCCAGGCGGTCCCAATGATTGCAACACCACTCTGCAGAGGGACCTGTCCTCTCAGTGGGGTGACCCTAAGGAAGGAGGCTGGAGGTAGGAACCCCACCACCAGGAGACACAGGGCCCGGGGCACTTTGCAAAGCTTTTCCAGCCCAGAGACCCTACCATCCTTTGGGGGCACTAGATTTAGTGCTGCTGCAGGAGGGTCCCACAGGATCTGGAGATTGTGGACTCATGCAGAGGGGAACAGGAAGTCCATGTCCACCGGGCTGGGGGGCTGATTGGCTGGCATATCCTCCCCAGCGCCCTCAGCCCCAGGACAGCCCCGCATGGGGACCTAGCCTGCTCAGGCCCTAGAGACGTGACGCCAGCCCAGGTCCCCAAGGCCCGAGGGGAACAGAGTCAGCAGTTCTTTTGTCTTTCTTTCTTTCCTGGTACGTTTATTTTGAATTTGAGTATATAGGTGATTTGCACTGTTGTGGGTTTTTTTTTTTTTTAATGTGTAAAGCAACGTTGATCATTTATACATAGATGTATATATGTTCTTTTGGGGTTCTTTTTCTCATATAGGTTATTTACAGTCAAAGTAGGGTTCCTTGTGCTCTACAGTGGGTCCTTATGGATTATTTTATAACTAGTAGTGTGCATATGTAATTTTCAAACATATATTTCTCCCTGCACCCGGCCTTTCCTTTTTAGTAACATGTTTCTTTACTAAGTGTATGAAGCTGTTACTGTTTTGTAAAGAAGCTCATTTGTTTCCATGTTTGGATTCCACCTAGAAGTGATAACAGGCCATACTTCGTCTCACTTAGTTCATCTAGTGTGATCCTTTCTGGCTCTTCCCTGTGACTGGAAATGCTTTATCCTTTCATGTCTGGGTTTGTGTATCTGAGTTGACTCACTGAAAAGGGGATGACAGAGGATGATATTGCTGGATGGCATCACTGGCGTGATGGACACGAGTCTGAGTGAACCCTGGGAGTTGGTGATGGACAGGGAGGCCTGGTATGCTGCGATTCATGGGGTCGCATAGAGTTGGACACGACTGAGCGACTGAACTGCACTGAACTGAACTGACCCCGGCTTCTTTAACCGATCACCTGTCCTTCTACACTTAGGTTTCTTTTGTATCTTGGTGAGTGTATCCAGTGCTGCCATGATGGTTGGTGTGCAGTATCTTGAAATTTTGGTTTCCCGGGATCCATGCCCAGGCATGGGATGGCTGGGTCACATGGTACTTTGTTGCTAAGTGTCTGAAAGCCCCTCCATACTGTTCTCCAGAGTGGATGCACTGATTTACATTCCCATCTGGGGTAGGAGGGTTCCCTCTCTCCAGACTCCCTCCAGCATTTATTGTTGTCGAATTTTTGAGATGGCCATGCTGACTGGTGTGAAGTGATATCTCACTGAACTTTTGATTTACATTTCTCTAATGATTAGGGACGCTGAGCATCTTTTTGCGTACTTTATGTCCACCTGGATGCCTTCTATCGCCCATTTCGATCTTTGGCCCACTTTTCCTTTTTTTTTTAAATTGAGCTGCATGGACTGTTCACATGTTTTGGAGATGAATTCCTTGTATCTCCATTTGCAAACACTTTTTTTCCCCACCCATTCTGAAGGTTGTCTTTTTCTTTCATTTATAGTTTACGCTGCTGCTCAAATGCTTTTAAGATTAATGAATTCCCATTTGTTGATTTTATTGTATTATTCTAAGAATGAATCCGAAAAGAACTGGCTGCGATTTATATCAAGCCATGTTCTGTATATGTTCCTCAAGAGCTTTATAGTATCCATCCGTCCATTTAGATCTCTGCTTTGGCGTATGTTTTTCTGCATGGGGTTAAGCAGTGTAGTAACTTCATCATCTTTTCACTTGTTTGAGGAACCTCCAGCCTGTTCCTCCATGCTGACGGTTAACAGCTTACCTTGCCAGCATTGGTGTAGGAGGTTCCCATTTTCCCACATCCTCTCCAGCATTTCTTGTTTGAAGACTTTTTACCAATGGCCATTCTGATCGGAGTGAGGTGATACCTTCATTGCAGTTTTGATTTGAATTTCTGTAAGTTTTCGTGTGGAGAAGGCAATGGCAACCCACTGCAATATTCTTGCCTGGAAAATCCCAGGGACTGGGGAGCCTGGTGCGCTGCCGTCTGTGGGATCACCCAGAGTCGGACACTACTGAAGCGACTTAGCAGCAGCAGCAGGAAGTTTCAGTGATACAGAAATCTTTCCATGTGATTACTTTGAAAGAGTGTGAGTAAAACTTACCTCCCAAGGTTGGCTTCTTGACCATTTGCCAGGTTTTGAATTCTTTTTCCAGAATCTACCTAAAGTCGTTCTTTGACAACAGGCTTTTTCCCCTTACATCCCTGAAGGCCTGGGGATAATGCAGGCCCATCTTCACAGGTTTTAAGTTGTCGCTGCCCAAAGTGGCCACAAGGTGGCAACATTTCTTCATGCCCCACTCTTTTTATTATTTTGATAATTTGAATTTTTATATTCTATTAGAGTAGATGTGATTTCCGATGTGTGTGTGTGTGTGTTTGGTTTCCAGGAACTTTATTCAGTTATACATAGACATATATCTATTAGACACGTGCCTTGTGTTACATTGAGAAAAACTGTACTTTGGAAAAACACATGTTTTTAGAGGTTCTAAAATATGTTCTTGAGTTTGCTAATCAGAGACTGCCAATGCAACAAATAGTTCACAATCGCTTTCTTCTTGATTTTCACTAGGGGTTAATTGTTTAAAGATTAAAATTATGGACTCAGGATCTACTAAAGTGACAAGGAAAATGTTTCAGTGTGTATGGCAAGTTGGATATGTGTTGTCAGTGAGAGAAGATATAAAGACTGGAAATATTTTTGTTGTAATAAAGTAATGATAATTCTATTTGCTAGTGAGTCATTCATAAATGGGGGAAAGTTGAACCGATTAATAAATTCTTGGCCTCGAGAGGCCTTTTGGGAATTTAGTCTAAGACTCGAGGAATTGCAGCAGAGTCAGTGTAGAAGAAGTCTATGTGGTCAGCACACCAAACTTATTTTTTGAAACAAATTAGTCTTGGCCTAGTTTAATGAAAATAGAGGCAACTTTACCAAAAAAAAAAAAAGTTTCACTAAATATTAAATTCCGATTTTGTTAATTAAGATCTATGTTTACTAAGAATGTCTTATGACTTAGTTCCTTGTGTTTATGTTATAATGCTGATGAGAGTTAACTGAATTAGTAAGGGACTCTCTAAGTTTCTTTATAAAACTTATCTCAGTAATCAGTCTTTGGATAAGGGTCAGGATCTCCATAGTCTGCAACCAGGAGACTAACCCCAGGCTACAGTTATTTAACAAACTAAGTCAGAGGACCTGGGACATACTGACTGTGCTTAAAGCAGGTCCTCAGATTCCTGCTTGTGGTCCTACTGATACTGCTAGCTGCATTATTTCCTCTTCTGCCTGCTTTGCACAATTGTTTCTTGCGTTGCCAAATGTGTGACTGAACCTCTGATAAAATGATGATATGCGATCAGTGAGGGTAATGGTGAAATCTAGCTATGGGAAGAAGCAACAAGAGGAAACGTTTTCACGGACCATAGAGGCTGGTGAGACAGGTGATCCAGCGTCTCTTGGCTCCTGTTTTTTGTTAGTCCTGTAACAGCGCACTGAGTGGCCCATCAGCAGAATCTTTGCCAGATCTAGGCATGAGCATTCCTAGCACCATGGGAGGAAATGGACATGAAGCGCCCCCAAAACCATGGTCAGATTGCCACGAAAGGGCCGTGCCAACTGAAAAGCGGCACTTCTGCCTCTGCTAGGACTCAATCAGGACCCGCTGCAGCGGCTGCCCTTCAGCAGCCCTGGAAGGCACTGAACGGGGAGATTGGGAATCGGGCATCCGCACTCTGGGGAAGCTGGCAGAACAGGCCTTCAGACAGTCAGATGCTCTCAGTAAAGGTTCTCATGAGCCCAGATTCTTGCCTCTTCTCATGCCTAGAGGAGCACTAGAGTCAGCAACAGTGACAACTGCTCTAATATGTGAATTAATGTGTGAATACCACGTCAGCAGCCTGAACCTACTTAGGCAAAACTGGACAACTGGCTACCGGGCAACCGATCTCCTTGAAGTGCCAGGTCTGGACTGGGAACCCAGCTTATCCTCCTGGGAAAAAATGTGGTTGATTTTTTACAGTATTGTTCAGGTTGTCACTCCTCCAACGACTTGAAACTGAGTCTGTCACACCTACGTCAGTCACTCTGGGCTAATACAAAAGACATCCAAAGTGTGTAAGACCACAGCAAAAGGCTCCATGCCTTTGGAGAGGGTACCACCAGTGCTGACTCTATCTGGACAGGATCAAAACTGCTAAAAAATGTAACCTGGTTCTTACTCCTGCTGTAGCTCCTGCTCACAATAATTTCTGATCATTAATCACAGATCTTTGGCCCCTGACTTTTCAAGTCCACTTGTTATGTTTGACTCTTTCAGATTACGATGGTTTCACATCAAGATAATGGTTCCAGCTACTCTTTGGAACAGACTCTGGGGCCACTGAATGAGACAGGATGAGAGCTCCATGACCCCAGCTAGGTAGGTTCTATGAGCACAGTGCCAGCCTGAAGAAGACAGACCTTCGCCCTTCAGCCTCCCAATAAAGATTTTTGGGGTTCATGTCTCTCAGCAGGATTTGACATAGGAGATAGAGGGGCCTCTGTGCTGGACCGCTGGTATTTGTCAAGTGGAGTGAAACTGAAGCTTTGTTCTCACTCACACACTCCAAGGACAAATCTAGTGGCAGAAGCTGAAGTCTGCGAGAGTAAAGAGATAAGAGGCCCACTCCTGAGGTCAAAGAAGACTTCTCTGTACAAGGGCAGGAAGCCTCCTTGATGGCCGAAAAGGGAGGGGGCCCCATCCCATAATAAGTGTGGACATGCCCCCACAAGCCTCTGTAGGGGGATGGATTTTAGCAAATGTCATGCCCACATCCTGGGGAGGGTGCAGGGACCAGTGAAAAGTTGTTGTTGAATTACGATGCCAGGATCCTTGGCCCCTGGAGGAGAATTCAATCTGGGGCCAGAGACGAGGCTTGATCGCTCAGAGCTTTTGTGTAACAAAGTTTTATTAAAGTATAAAGGAGATAGAAAAGCTTCTGACATAGGCATCAGAAGGGGGCAGAAAGAGTGCCCCCTGCTAGTCTTCAGCTGGATGTTATATAGTCACCAGCAGTCTGTTAATGAAAGAAAGGAATGTCTCAAAACTTAGAATGGCACCAGGCCCCTCGCCCATAGGATGTATTTTGGGATAATGTTGGCTCCAAATGGTTCATCTTGGGCCATAAAAGGATTAACTTGAATCCTGTATAAGGGCAGAGCACCATACAAATAGTGTTATTTACATAGATTAGAGGAACAATATCAGAGTAGAACATACTGGTTTATCAAGTAGGTTCTGAGCCAAAAGGCGGAACTGACTTGAAGACAGAGTTTGGGGTAAATGCATAGTACATTAGCATAGCCTAAGATAAACATTTCCATAAGAAAAAGGCATTGCTTAACTTCAGGTGAAACCAGGTGTCATGGCTACACAGAATTTTAAGAGAAACCCTTTAAATTTGTATAGGGAAGGAAAAAATATCGCTACTTTGTTTCCTCCTGCCACTTGAGAGAGAGAAAAATGTCTGACACTTGCAGGCTATTTCCTCTATTTGGAGACCCCTGGCCTTCCTGCCTGTTACCCTCTCGTAACTGCAGGGACATTGTGATGGTTCTAATAAGAAGGTTCATACAGAGTATTGTTGAGAGCTTCCCTGACTGCTCTGTGCTGTTGCTGTCTCAGCGTCTGTCTGGGGAGCAGGCAGCCTGCAGGTCCTTGAACTCACACCAGCCAGTCCTGTGAGCACCTCCACTAGATGACCCCCTTCCTTGAGATCAGCAGTCTTCCTGAACCCCAGGGTCTACTGCACAGGCCCCCCTTCAATGACACCCTCAGAGCTCACCAGATTCCTGCTCCTCTGGTTTGAATGGACCCATCCACGCTCAGCCTTGGTAGCCCACAGCACTTCACCCAGGGTCCCTTAGAAAGGCCTGAACCCCAAGTACTGGAGCTTTTTCTGCCTGGTTCTAGCCTGACCTCCCTCAGAAATTCCCACCCTAAACCCTCCCCTCCTGAGATGTCTCAGCTGTGCTGAGTGAGAAGGCTCAGCTCAGGGCTCCTGAGTGTGGGTCTTGGGGAAGAAGCATCAGAACAGAGAACTTGCTAAAGACGTATTTAATGACCCCACCTCAGACCTGCAGATTCATAACTTCTTAGAGTTGGGACCTTACCTCGAGGGGTTCATATTCACTGAAATGGTTCAGAAAGAATCTGAACGATTGGCCAAGTGATTTCCATCTGTTTCCCATCAGGGTCATGTGACCAGTGTTAGGAAAGGACCTCCCTGGTGCCTTCCCCAGAGACTTCTCTCTTGGTCCTGTGGGGGCATCAGTGTGGTGTGTAGGAAGTACTCCAGGGGACTCTAAGGGGAGGCCCGGGTTAAGAACGTGGCTCCTGGTCCATCTGTGAGAGCTGAGGACCAGCTTCAGTCTGAGGAGAGGCTGCAGGGTTGGTCTAGCTGGATTTGGACTAGGGAAGTCAGTCAGCTCACATCATCTGTGTGAGCAGAGGGTTAGGAGCTCTCTATGGGGAGGGTTGTTCTCTCTATGGGGAGAGAACAATAAAGAAAGAAGTTCACAGGCTGGTCTCCAGGTAGGAGGTGATTGTTCCCGAATCTCTCCTGAGACAGGACAGGAGAGGTGGGTCTTTTCAGCTTTTCAAGTCCTTCTGTCTGTAGGTGAAGTAGTTGCAGGTTAAAGAGCTCTGCAGATGCCTTTGAAGGTATTTTCTCAAGATGCAGAGGTGTGTTTGCTACATAACATCCCCAGAGAAGACAGAACAGGAGGAAGAAGAGGAGGAAATGGCAGCTTCTCAGGTACTCTTTCTGTTCTAGGTCTGGGGCTGTGTCTGGTTTTCCTCCTGAAATGCCTAGACTGAGAATCGACAAACCTTTAGTTCTCTGCTTCTGATTTTTCTGCCTGGGGTGTTTGTTATCCACTTCTTATTTTTCCCTTTTCTTCTTATCATAGTGAAGACCGGCTCTTTAGACCACCTCTCCCTTGGGTCCCAGATCCTGTTCTCCATTGTCTGTATCCTGGCTTTCTATAGAACATGACGAATTCCCAACCTGAATGAGTGACTTTCAGCTGGTGAACATATTCCCTTTGTGAGAGATCAACACGGAGACGCACTGGTATCCGAGATTCCCACTGGGATGTGGTTCAGTGTTTGGATCTTCGGGAAGTAGGGGAAATGCCATGATGAGTTCACACGTGGCTACAATTCAGCTCCTTAGGCGTTAGAAAATGCCCTTATATATTGAATCAAGTCAGTGATCCAGAATTTTTCAGAAAATGCACAGAAATGAAAAGAAAACTAGGAGACACTGTCCTCTGTAATGCTAAGGCTTACTAGTTAAACACACTGTTAGGATACAAAACAGAGGAAGTATATATAAAATGAATTTGCATAAAACTGATATCTGTTTGTTAGGTTCAAGTTATAATTTCCTTATTTTTTCCTAAATGCCCAGGCTCTGATAGTGCATCTTCTGTGTGATCCATTTACACCATGACAGATGCTGTCCACTGGCTCTGGTGATTTCTCTGAGATTATCAGGCTAGGCAGTTCATTTTTATCCTCTGTCTTTAAACAAGGCTGTGGAAAAATGGAGTGGGGAGCGTGTGAAAACCCTCACAGTTAATGGAGAAATTCTGCGTCTTTTTGGTTTCTCATGGAAAATGAACGCTCACTGTGTTGATGATAGACACTGGATTTTGGGAGTGGGCATTTTCATCACTCAAGCCCAGGTGATATTTCCAGTACACTCCACGCTCATATCACACATAGTCTTCTTATTCCCATTTTTTTTCAAAATATTTGCAATAATCATATTGGTGCTAATCTGTTTTCACCTGTGTTGAATTTCTAACATACAGCTCAACAAAATGATACAGTTTGTCAAGAAATTAAAGTTTCAGAACCAAGAGATCTAATTTATCTTATACTGTTGTATATGTTTCCCCTAGTGTATTTAAAATATACAAAGAATATCATTCACAAGTAGATGTATATATTTTAACCCATTAAAAATCATCTTGATTTTATTGACATGAATCAGTTCAGTTCAGTCGCTCAGTCGTGTCCAACTCTTTGGGACCCCATGAACCACAGCATGCCAGGTCTCCCTGTCCATCACCAACTCCTGCAGTTTACCCAAACTCATGTCCTTTGAGTTGGTCATGCCATCCAACCATCTCATACTCTGTCATCCTCTTCTTCTCCTGCCTTCAATCTTTCCCAACATCAGGGTCTTTTCAAATGAGTCAGCTTTTCGCATCAGATGGCCAAAATATAAATGTACAGCATGTGGCAAGGCTTTTTAGCAGAGTTCAACTTTAACTGAACATCAGTGAATTCATACTGGGGAGAGACCTTATAAATGTACAGAATGTGGCAAATCCTTTACCCGTTATTCACTCCTTACTCAACATCAGTGAATCCACACTGGGGAGAGACCTTGTAAACGTACAGAATGTGGCAAAGCCTTTAACTGGCATCTGAGTCTTACTGTACATCAGCGAACTCATCCTGGGGAGAAACCATACAAATGTAACAAATGTGGCGAAGCCTTTATCCATTGTTCACATCTTACTCGACATCAACGAATCCATACTGGGGAGAGACTTGATAAATGTACAGACTTTGGCAAAGCCTTTCCTCAGAGTTCAGGTCTTTCTCGACATCAGAGAATTCATACTGCAGAGAAATGTTAGACATGTAAGGAATGTGGCAAAGGATTTCATCACAGCCATCACCTCACTCCCCATCAGAGAATACATACTGCAGAGAAACCCTAGAAATGAATCCGTGATAAAAAAGATAGATCCTAAATATACAATTTTGAAAAAATGAGTGTTTACTTTGGAAAGATACATGAATGAAATACAAAAATGTAGACAAGTGTTTAATCAAACATCACAAGTAAATCAATGCCAGAGAATTCACACTAGAAAACATTTCATTAGTACCACTTTTGTTGAATTACTCTAAACAGAAACACTGTAGCAAGTGTTCCATATCTAAAACATGTACTAAATTGATATGTTCATATGGATCACAAGATGAATGGATGGATATTTTCAGAGGTATAATTATTAGTCATGTATCCTTGTTTATATTAACATTATTTGAGATCATTAAGGAACCCAAAGGAATGTCATTCAACTTTCAAGTTACTATGCTGTGATTTGTTTCTACTATATATATGAACTTCTGTTTTTGATGGTTGTTACCTCAATTGTAAGAGAAGCCCTTCTATATTAGGTGGGAATCATTTATATTTATTCTGCAATTTATAAGATTAAGAACACAGTAATGTTATATGCACACTAAACCTCTAAATGGAGGTATTTGTCACTGATGTCGCCCATCTGTGTTGTCACCATGATGTAAGTGTTCCGGGAATAATTCAAAGTAAGACGGAAGTTTGCTCTAAGTTTTCAATAATTATGTCAATTGCTTTTTAAGCGTAAAACAAGGATTGTTCATTAAAATCGAAGGTCTTTTTATAACATCAACATTGAGAAATCATGCATATTACCTGGCAGGCTTGAAGTAAGGACACCTTCTCTTCCACCTGATGAAAGTATAGAAAACTCTTTCTGGAAAATTCATATTAATATAATTAATGTCCATTCATGTTTACTATATTAGCCTCCATTTTGTAAACCACTTAAATCACATTCACAGATCATTTCATCAGAGAAACAGGAAAGTTTTTAGAAGCTTGTAATCTGTATTTTAACCAAGGATCAAAGAACAGTTGTAAAAAGTTTTATTCATCTGTGTAAAATTAATGTATGTTCGTTAATAAAAGTGGATGGTTTTTTCGTGTTACAGTTGATGTGGAATGAAGGAAGGGTGAACGCACCACCAGCATTAACGTCTCCCACCTGTTTAAGGTTGCAGGAAAGATAACGTTATAAGAAACTATTTGTAGCACAGGGGGATGGCATCTGTAGAAATTAGTTCCTTACTGGTATTAAACTCTCATAAATTCATATATTTCCCACCTATTCTATGTTGTATTTCCTCTCCCATTTTGAAAGTACTCAGACATTGTGATGGTTCGAATAAGAAGGATCATACAGAGTACTGTTGAGAGCTTCCCTGAGGGCTCCGTGCTGTTGCTGCCTCAGCGTCTGTCTAGGCAGCAGGCAGCCTGCAGGTCCTTGCACTCACACCAGCCAGTCCTGTGAGCACCTCCACTAGATGACCCCCTTCCTTGAGACCAGCAGTCTTGCCAAACCCCAGGGTCTACTGCACAGGCCTCCCTTCAGTGACAGCCCTCAGAGCTCACCAGAATCCTACTCCTCTGGTTTGAATGGGCCGATCCTTTCTCCTGGGCCCGGGCCTGCCCTGTGCAAACTGGGCTTAGCCAGGAGGGCTGTTTGTTCTGCGTGAAATCTTCACTCTGGTCCTCGGACCTTCCTTGTCTCTTAGCCTTGTCTCCACCACCATTTTGGACTCCTTTTCCCTATTCTACCTACCTAACAATATCATCCTCAAATATTTATGTACATTTTCAATCAGTTAAAAATTATCCTGATTTTATTGAGATGACAATTTTTCTCTTAGTAAGTATCCAGTCCCATTTTAGTGTATGTCAGTATGCATGAACATGTTAACATAATTTGATCGATTTTTTCTTTTTCTTTTTTGAAGATTCCATGAAGCATGGAATAGCTAGCCACTCCAGTATTCGTGCCTTGAGAATCCCATGGACAAAGGAGCCTGGCAGGCTACAGTCCCTGGGGTTGCAAAGAGTAGGACACGACTGAGTGACTAACACTTTTCTTGTTTTTAGTATTATTTACAAATAGAGAAATTTCTATAAACTTTCATTAGCGTTAGCTCTGTGCATTTGTCTGTGTTTTCTTAAAGTCTAGAGTCACAAACTGAAGTAAAAGTTGCTGCTGCTAAGTTGCTCCAGTCGTGTCCGACTCTGTGCAACCCCATAGATGGCAAACCAAGAGGCTACCCTGTCCCTTTAGCTGTCATTTAAAGAATGGTTGTTAAACTATTTGCCAAAAGATGCTACAACAACATTATTGATTTTAAATTATTTCTGTTATACATTCAAGTCTCTGAAAACTGTCAGAAAGTAGTATTTACCAGATCATTAAAATGATTCTTGTTGCCGAGGTTACTGTGCTATCAGACCTGCAAAATCTGTAAAGCACTTAAAGTTCAAAGTTAAATGTGAATTCATTCCTTACTATTGTACTTCACTGCTGTTCACACAGTGTCACTCATGGAGCAGAATTTTCAACATTACTAGTTCAAAGAAGTTTGTGAAAAATGTGGCACGCTGAACCCACTCCAGAACATTTGGATGAGGAAGTGCTTTGAAAAAATATTTCCTGTTTCTTTTGATAGACAGTTCATCCTCTGTCAACTGAGTACAACACTCAAAAATAAATATGCCAATGTTGATCTGATTATATAATTTCTCTTCGAAATCAGAATAACTTCTGTAGTGGTTGATGGATCATATCTCATCCTCTTTTCTTGGGGTTAAAATTGTGGTAGAAAATATTACTGTGTAAAAATTATATTCTTGTGTAACACCAGACATTCTCCAAAATCAAAACCATTTCTTTTGCTGGTTTCCTCTTGGGTCACATTAGGAAGTCTTCCCATGGCGACATGGAACCTGTACTTTGTATTTCAGGGATGGCTGACATTTCAAGATGTGGCCCTAGACTTCACTCAAGAAGAGTGGGAATGCCTGGACCTCGGTCAGCGAGAATTGTACAGGGACGTGATGTTAGAGAACTACAGGAACCTGGCCTCCTTGGGTGAGGATAACTGCCTTCCAGAATCCCTTCTCTACCCACTGGGTTTTGGTTCCTGTATTTCTAGAATGTCTCCTAGAATCTTTTGCTCCTGGGTGTTCATTGGAAGGACTGAAGCTGAAGCTGAAACTCCAGTACATTGGCCACCTCATGCGAAAAGCTGACTCATTTGAAAAGCCCCTGATGCTGGGAATGATTGAAGTGGGGAGGAGAAGGGGACGATAGAAGATGAGATGGTTGGATGGCATCACTGACTCAATGGACATGAGTTTGAGTAAACTCTGCGAGTTGGTAATGGACAGGGAGGCCTGGCGTGCTACAGTCCATGGGGTCTCAAAGACTTGGACATGACGGAGCAAGTGAACTGAACTGAACTGAACTGTTGGTTAAAACAGGGAGCTAGTGGGAAACTGCTGGATAGCACAGGGAGCTCACTTGGTGCTCTGTGCTGACCAGAGGGGTGAAATGGAGATCACGGGAGGGAGGTTCAAGAGGGAGCAGATTCATGTACACTTATGGCTGATTGATGATGTTGTACAGCAGAAACTAACACAACATTGTAAAGCAATTATATTCCAATACAAAATATACATGCATCTCAAAAGGAAAAAAAGCTAAACAGACGGGTCTCCCAGTGGTGGAGAATTCATCTGACAGTGCCGGGAACATGGGCTTGATCCCTGGTCCAGGAATATTCCACATGCTTTGGGGCAACTAAGCCTGTGCGCCACAACTGCTGAGCCTGGGTGGGGCAACTTGCTCTTTTAGACGGGCAAGAGGGAAATGAAAGATGCTCACCAGCGCTAAACAATAAGAAATGCAAAACAAAGCTACAATGATGCATCACCTCATGCCAGTCAATAACAATTAGCAAAGAGCCCACTAATAATATCATAAACGCTGAAGAGGCTTGGAGATCAGGGAACCTCCTACACGGCTGGAGGGAATGTAAACTGGGGCAGTCACGGGGGGAGGACAGTGTGGAAGTTCCTTAAAAAATGTAACCTCCTAACATTTAAGGAAATGAATTCCATGAAAAATAGACAAAACAGATTAATTGACAAATTGACAAGTTTTGCAGTTTTTAGTCAATCATCTGCAATTCTAAAATGACCAGTTTTGATCTAGCATTTCTAAATTCTCTACGTTAAATGTGTACGAATACACATACACTCACATATTCCTTCTTGGTTTTCTCACTGCTAATGTGTGTACCTTCAGATATTTATATATTGTATCCAGTGTGTGTTATATAAATTATATGATGTATATATCTTCAGATATTTATATATTGCATTCAAAGTATGCCAAGGCCATGAGAAAACAGTTCCTTTAAGCCTAGACAAGAAACTTGTGCTAAGAATTATACAGGGTAAGATTTTATAAATCTTGGTTCAGAACTTTCCCATCATGGCTTTTAATTATGCTTTTTGTGACTTTGTTAAATTGACATTTGCTTAAATGAGCCCCTGGAAAGTTTTAGTTAACAGAAGAACAAAGGAGGATTGAAGCAGGTGAGTTTATGACTCTTGGTCCTGAGAGAATTCACAGGAAGCTTGAGGGCCCCTGAGGAAGGTCAAGGCTAGAACCAGGCAGAGAAAACTCCAGTACTTGGGGTTCAGGCCTTTCTAAGGGGCCCTGGGTGAAGTGCTGTGGGCTCCCCAGGCTGAGTGTGGATCGGTCCATTCAAACCAGAGGAATAGGATTCTGGTGAGGTCTGAGGGTGTCATTGAAGGGGGGCCTGTGAAGTAGACCCTGGGGTTTGGCAAGACAGCTGGTCTCAAGGAAGTGGGTCATCTAGTGGAGGTGCTCACAGGATTGGCTGGTGTGAGTTCAAGGACCTGCAGGCTGCCTGCTGCCTAGACAGACGCTGAGGCAGCAACAGCACGGAGCAGTCAGGGAAGCTCTCAACAATACTCTGTCTGATCCTTCTTATTCGAACCATCACAATGTCCCTGCAGTTACAGAGAGGGGGAAAAAGTACATGGAGAAATGATGGGAAATACATGATCAAATTATATGAGGCTTAAAGGCAGTAACAGATGTCATCCCACTGTGCTACCTAATAGTTCACTGTTATGCATTCTTCCCTGGAACCTTAAATAAGTGGGAGAGGTTAATGTCGGTGGTAGGTAAACACTTCATTCATCACACAGCAACTGCATCACCAGAAACCATTCAGTTTTATTGATTAACATGTAGGAATATCACACGCAGTCAGAATGAAACATTTTACAATCCACTGTGTGATCCTTGATTAGAATACAGATTACAAGCATAGACAACGATATTCATTTTTCTGATACAATGGTCTCAGAGTTGTGCTTTCTATGGTTACAAAAGGAAGGCTAATCATTTAATCAAGAAGGCATAGATTAATTACATGATTTTTCTGGGAAGGGTTTCCCATACTTTTCCAGGGTATCAGAGAAGTCTTTATTTCAAACATGTCAATTAATATTCATGACTTCTCTTGATATTATAAAAATACATCAAAATTTCAGTGAACTGTCATTGTATTATCCTTAAAAAGCCAGTGACATTGAAAATTTAGAACAAACCTCTGTCTGACTTTAATATGTGGAGTTAGTCCCTTACATCATGGTGACCTACAGGGTTGTTTGACACCAAAGACAAACACCTTCATTTAGATGTTCAGTGTACACGTTATATGACTACGTCTGTAATGTCCTTAAAGGAGAATAAATTCCAATGGTTCCTACCTCAGATAGAAGGGATTATCTTATCACTGAGTCAGCAACCATCAAAAACTTGAGTTCACATACAGTAGAAACAAACCATAGCATGTAGTATTTTGAGAGTTGAGTTACTTTCGTTTGGTTTTCAAAAATCTCAAATATGTCAAAACAAGCAAGAATACATTGCTAATACTTGTACCACTCCACACACAACCCTTCATCCTGGGATCCATTCTAACATACAGTTTTCTCTGTGTTTTAAGTATGGATTGCTATCTATAGTAATTCTACTTCAGAGGAAATTCAGGAAAGAGGAATTGATGAAATGCTTCCTAGGATGAATTCTCTGATATTTATTTAGAGTTGATTTTTATTACAACTTTCCTACTTTTTTCTTTTTTTTACATCATCACATATCTTTCCTGCAGAAATGCTCTCGGGTTATCTAAACTGTACATTTAGGACTAATCTCTTTCATCACTTATGACATTACTAGAATTTCTCTCCAGTATGTACTCTGCATATACATTAAATAATCAGGGTGATGATATATACAGCCTTGACATACTCCTTTCCCGATCTGGAACCAGTCTGTTGTTCCATGTCCGGTTCTAACTGTTGCTTCTTGACCTGAATACAGGTTTTCTCAGGGGGCAGCTAAGGTGGTTTGGTACTCTCAACTGTTTAAGAATTTTCCACAGTTTGTTGTGATCCACACAGTCAAAGGCTGTAGTGTGCTCAATAAAGCAGAAGTGGATGTTTTTCTGGAATTCCCTTTTCCTATGATCCAATGAATGTTGGCAATTTAATCTCTGATTCCTCTGCATTTGCTAATCCAGCTTGTACATCTGCAGTTCACAGTTCATGTACAGTAGAAGGCTGGCTTGAAGGATTTTGAGCATTACCTTGCTAGCATGTGAAATGAGCGCTATTGTGCAGCAGTTCGAACATTCTTTGGCATTGCCCTTCTTTGGACTCAAATGAACACTTCACTTTTCCAGTCCTGTGGCCACTGCTGAGTTTTCCAAATTTGCTGGCATACCTAGCGCAGCACTTTCACAGCATTGTCTTTCAGGATTTGAAATAGCTCAGCTGGAATTCCATCACCTCCACGAGCTTTGTTGGTAGTGATTCTTCCTAAGGCCCACTTGACTTCACACTCCAGGATGTCTGGCTCTAGGTGAGTGACAACACCATTGTGGTTGTCCAGGTCATTAAGACCTTTTTTGTACAGTCCTGTGTATTCTGGCCACCTCTTCTTAATCTCTTCTGCTTCTGTTAGGTCCATGCATTTCTGTCCTTTATCGAGCCCATCTTGCATGAAATGTTCCTTGGTATCTCTAATTGCTTGAAGAGACCTCTAGTCTTTCCCATTCTATTGTTTTCTTCTATTTCTTTGCATTGTTCACTTAAGAAGGCTTTCTTATCTCTCCTTGCTAGTCTTTGGAACTCTGCATTCAGATGGGTATATCTTTCCTTTTCTCCTTTGCCTTTTGGCCTCTCTTCTTTTTCTCAGCTCTTTGTAAGGCTTCCTCAGACAACCATTTTGCCTTTTTTGCATTTCTTTTTCTTGGGGATGGTTTTGGTCACTGCCTCCTGTACAATGTTACAAACCTCTGTCCATAGTTCTTCAGGCAGTCTGTCTATCAGATCGAATCCCTTGAATCTACTTGTCACTTCCACTGTATAATCATGTTGTTGTTGTTCAGTCGCTCAGCCGTGTCTGACTTTTGCAACCCCATGGATTACACCCCACCAGGCTTCCCTGTCCATCACCACCTCTGGAGCTTGCTCAAACATGTCCGTTGAGTTGGTGATGCTATCCATTATCCTGTTCTCTTTGTCTTCTCCCTGCCTTCAGTCTTTCCCAGCATCAGAGTCTTTCCCATGAGCCAGCTCTTCACA